>NW_007729584.1:217960-221245 GCF_000696425.1 Galeopterus variegatus
GGGAGGAGGCTGGGGTCCGCCCTCGCCGCCGGTGGTGGCGAGGAAGCAGGAGAGAGGGGAGCCGGGGTCCCGGAGAGAGGACGACAAGGAATTGAAAAGGCCGGGAGGAGCGCGGCTGAGCCGGGGAAAGGAGAACTCCCAGAGAGGGTGTGTCAGAGGAGGTTGGGCAACGAACCAGGGGTTGCTGGAGGAAGTGCCCAAGTTTACATCATGTGCCTAATAACTCGGTGACCTCTGGTCACTTAACCTAATGCTTGCTTCTATTTTGGGCTTTTTCTTTTTTAAATTGGATTTATAACTTCAGAAATTATAGGGCGAAATAGGATAAGATGAGGTGAAATGGGATCCCAACGGATTGTCTCATGAAAATAATTTGTTTCGGGTTGGCCGGTTAGTTCAGTTGGTTAGAGCGCGGCCTTTTAATACCAACCCCAAGGGTTCAGATCCCCGTACCAGCCAGCCATCAAAAAAGAAAATCATTTGCTTTTTGTGTACAATAAGTACTGCCTAGTTTTGTCAGTTACCTTTTTTTCTTATATACCCAGTGAGGAGATTATAAACCTGCCGATTTCATTCATATGTATGAAAGATCTGGAATCTTTCTTCCCATTTTGTCTGTCACTTACTAGGCGAACAATAAAGATATGCTGATTAAAATTAGAAGATTTCTACCCAAAAATGACCTACATTACTCTCCAGCTATTATGACCAGACAAAGAGCAAGCGAGGAGAAAGGTGGGGTTTGTCGATCTCTTCATTAGGCAGCAGTTTATTTTGATAAACAAATCCAGAAAGAAGCCTGACAGCTGTCGGTTAGTGTCCTTGAAAACCTAAGTCAAGGAATTTGGCTTGCCTGGATTGACAAATGACTCACAGAGAACGCAATTAGAGGACACTTTGCCTGAGGTTCGAATTCCCGAGAAGCCACAAAAACCAGATGGAGTCACATTGCTGCCAGAAGGGCAAGAGAGGTGAAGAGAAGTGTGAGCTATCCTAGTATCAAGGCTGGTAAGAACGGCTGCGGAGCAAGCGAACGCAGAAACCCATTCCACCGCCCGGAGCCCCGGAAAACAGTAAACCATCTCCTAAAACTCCAATCCTGTTGGGCGGAGAAAGCCCAGATGGAAAGGAAGGACCTGACTGAAAAACAAGAAGCAGAAACGAAGCTAAGAAAAGCCTACATGAACGATGGCTAGGTCTGGAGGGGGGAAAGGGGCCATAATCTGGACCACGTGTCTGCATTGCTACACCCAGGGAATCAAAACAAACCCGCGTGACCCCGCCCCGCGTCGGTCACGTGACGTCGACGTGAGCGGCGCTTCCGGGATCTTCCGGGAGGAATCGTTGGGGTTCTTTCCTGTGGTACCTCTACAGACCCCCGGGTTCGGCCTGGCTCGGATCTCACTCCGCCGTCACTCCAGCTTGACTCCACTCTGGTTTCGGCGAAGTCCGCTCGCGGTAGCCATGGCAGCAGGCTCGGAGGCGAGCACGCACGTGACCCTTGCAGCCGGAGCGGGAGGGGACGAAGGTAGGTGCCAGGCTAAGGTCAGACCCTTTTGCAAACCCAGAGCCAACTGACTCTTGTGGCACCTCTCCTGTGGCCGTTTAGTTTAGCCCCACCCCATGTCTCTCTGGCCTTGCGTTAGGCTATGAAGAAATAGATCTGTTTTCTGGTGAACGTGGATTTTCTCGCATTGTGGCGTCCAGATTTTTCATTTTCCTATGGTCCCCGTATCCTACCGCATCCTACCAGTACTATTTCATGCATAAGGGTGGTTTGAATTTTAGAGTAGATTAAAATAAAATTTGCGATATTTGGAACCCACCCTTGAGGTAAATTGCAATGATCTAAGACTTTTGCGAACAGAGTTTATGATTTTTTTATTCGATTTAGGTGCAACGCTGGTTTAGTGAATGGGTGAGGTTTGGCGATTCATGAGCTTGAGATCCCTGTTAGCGTTAATTGGATGATTACGCCGTGCATGGCACTGTTATGGATACTGCCACGGGATCCAGAGACTTCTGAATGTTTATAACGATGCCTTTTCCTAAGGAACTCGCAATAGGTAAAGGAGCCTGAAAAGGAAAAAGAATAATGTGGTCACGTGAGCTAAACTCTCCGTAGTACACACTCGGTGAGGGCTGTGACCAGGAAAAGGAAAATCGTAAATGCTTCAAGGAGGGAAAAGATTGCGGTGGGCCTTTATGATTCGATGAGATAGAGAGAGACTCAGGTAGTGGTGCTGGTGTCTCAGGAAGACAGGGAGCAGAAAAGCACATGAGGGATGTATTTGGAGATCAAATTAGTTTGCCTAGAGGGGGAGATACCCATTCCAAGCAAAAGAAACAAATTATAACCTTCTACTAATTACCATTTTCTTCTGCCTTTATAATTCACTTGCTTAAGTACCCAAGGGAGACATTCTTAAACTTCATCTATATCTCCAATCCTTTGGTCCTTCCATTTTCTGTCCACAGCATCCCTTTATCTGGTTTCAACTGCGTGTCTTAGTTTATCATTATAAGCTGTCCCTTGAAAATACACTATTTTCTTTTCCTTCCCTGCATTTTATTCTGCCAGACTCTTACTCTGGATGAACCCAACCTTTTCCCCTGTGTGCACCTGAACCTATATGGCTGAACTTTGCTGGAAGAAGTCCTGTACAAATTGATTTCAGTAGAAAATGAAAATGGCCACATTTTTGCCAGACCAAACTGTCTAAAACAATCACTGTGGATTTTCTTCTACTTCCCAATCCTAGATGTTCTATAATATGAGGGTACTTCAAAAAGTTCATAGAAAAAATTTAATTACAAGATAATATTAATCTTTCCATGAACTTTTTGAAGACTCCCTGTACAACGTCTTGCTTCTGTCATTTTGCTTATCACAATCTGTAATTATTGTACTTATTATTTGTCTGTTCCATTAGACCTTAAATACCTTGAGGGCAGGACTTAGGTCTGTTTTATTCACCACCATGTGCCTGGCAGCAAGTACAATACCAGGCACATAGTGGGTACTTAATACATATTTGTTGAATCTGCTCTATGATAGTACTGGGGGAGCTGATCATGCCTCTCAGCATTGGACAGATCATTTGGGCAGCAAATCAACAGAGTAACCATTATTCTTTCAGAGGGAGAGAAGAAATCTAGGGTGATTAGAGGGGGGAGGGGGGAGAGAAAGGGAGATGAAGAGGGATTGGACAAGGGTCGTAAAGAATAATTACAATTTGTAACAATATATATGCTAGTAATATTGATTTGCTCAACATATCTCAA
>NW_007729584.1:221479-224189 GCF_000696425.1 Galeopterus variegatus
TGAAAATGGCCACATTTTTGCCAGACCAAACTGTCTAAAACAATCACTGTGGATTTTCTTCCACTTCCCAATCCTAGATGTTCTATAATATGAGGGTACTTCAAAAAGTTCATAGAAAAAATTTAATTACAAGATAATACTAATCTTTCCATGAACTTTTTGAAGACTCCCTGTACAACGTCTTGCTTCTGTCACTTTGCTTATCACAATCTGTAATTATTGTACTTATTATTTGTCTGTTCCATTAGACCTTAAATACCTTGAGGGCAGGACTTAGGTCTGTTTTATTCACCACCATGTGCCCGGCAGCAAGTACAATACCAGGCACATAGTGGGTACTTAATACATATTTGTTGAATCTGCTCTATGATAGTACTGGGGGACCTGATCATGCCTCTCAGCATTGGACAGATCATTTGGGCAGCAAATCAACAGAGTAACCATTATTCTTTCAGAGGGAGAGAAGAAATCTAGGGTGATTAGAGGGGGGAGGGGGGAGAGAAAGGGGGATGAAGAGGGATTGGACAAGGGTCGTAAAGAATAATTACAATTTGTAACAATATATATGCTAGTAATATTGATTTGCTCAAAATATCTCAATGTTGAAACCCCAAAATATGTATAATCAATTTTGATTCAATAAAAATTAAAATTAAAAAAATATATATATATTTGTTGAGTGAATGAATAAGGGAGCTCTGTGCCAAGTCCAGAGGCAAGAGGAGAAAGAGCATGGTATGGTCCAAGAACTGAAAGCAGTTGGTTTGAGGAGTGATGAGAAAAGAGGCATCCTGAAGGTCACCTTATGCCAAGTTAAGGAGCTTGGAATTTAAGACAGTGGGAAGCCTTGAAGATCTGTAGGCAGATCAGATTCGGTTTTAAGAAGATCACTCTAGCTAAGGGGTAGAGGATAGATTGAAGGGAGAAAAGTTGGAGGACAAGTACTTAATCCCTCTGAGCCTCAGTTTCCTCCTTTGTAAAATGCATGATTATTGTGAAAATTAAAGGTACTATAAATAGATTATCTAGCATTGTGTCTGGCAGGAATTAGGTATTCAAGAATAGTGACTATTTTTATTGTTGATACAAAGAGCCAGCCATGGTGACTGACTGATGTTGAAACTGACAGAAAAGAAATTGGATATATTCTGTAAGAGAAAGTTTTATATGAACAAAGGGTAAGAATACATACATTAACTAAATTGAAATGAAAGGATCAGTACATTCAGTACAATGATGAATACAGTGGGAGTGATAGAAAAGTTCATTTTTGAGCAAACTATTATCAAAAAATATCTAATATCAAATATCTAATATCAAAAAATCCACTCTATTATCAAAAAATATTTGAGTGCACACTGTAAATGGGGGACTCTCGTAAGGTGTGGTAGAAGACAGTTCTTGCCCTAGAATAGCTTATAAATATCATCTTTTGGGGAAAAAGACACAGAAAAAAGAGTTGTAGTATAAGATATATTCAGAAGGTGGGATGCAGTTAGTTATGATATAAGTATTATACACATTAAGTGCTTTGGGGGTGCTGAGAGGAGAAAAAACTAATACAGATGCGTTGGTCTGTGCTTACTAGAGTAGTTTCTTGAAGGTTTGTTACAGTTTGAATATGGAAATAGATGGAAGAGGCCATTTCTGGTGAAGTGAGGCCAAAGTGGAAGTTAGAAGAGAAAAATCCAAGGTATTTTGGGGGGAGGTTGGGGAGGAAGGTGAGGAGACTGGTCCTACTAGAGTGGAAATGGTGACAGAGAATGCAGGTGAAAAGGAGGGATATTCTGTCCACTGAATCCAGAGAAGAGGAGGGTGAAAACAGAAATGTTGAAGTGAAGAAGAGGGATATCATGGGTTTCAGTCCTCTGAGAAAGATAGATCAAGATCAAAAATGAGGAAGTGGGGCCGGCCCCATGGCTCACTCGGGAGCGTGCGGCGCTGGGTTCGGATCCTATATAGGGATGGCCGAATGGCCAGTGCGCTCGCTGGCTGAGTGCGGTGCGGGCAACACCAAGCCAAGGGTTGCAATCCCCTTACCGGTCACACACACACACAAAAAATGAGGAAGTGGAGAAGAGTATTGGGGACTTGAGAGTGAGGAAGCTTTGGAATGGTTGCTGTAGGGCTGAGGGTGGTTAGGAAGAGTCAGTTAGTGACTGTTATAAATAAAATAATAATTTATTTTTAAATAAAGTAATTGGGAGCAGGAAAGGGATCCAGTGGAGGTGAGCGTGAAATTGTGGAACTGAGCTCCTTGTTTTGAGAATATTTCTGGTTATGCTCAATAGTGCATATGCAAAAGTGGAGAAAACAAGTGGTTAGTTTCGATAAATTTTATGCTTTGCCAAAAATGAGGTGTGAATTCTTATTCAGATTGAAAAAAAAAAACTTATTTAGCATAGTTTTATGCCAAGCACTGTCCTAATCTCTAAGGACATAAGAGGCTTGCCTTCAAGGATGTGATATTTTTAGTTTGAAGTAACAGCTTGGAAATTATTAAAAACAAACATGGAACTAGGTATTATTAAGAATCTGTTTAAATTCTGAATGTGAGATGTTACTTCCAGGACTGCACATTGGTTGAAGCATTTAGTGAAATTCAAAAATATAATTCTTTGAGGCTGAAGGTTATTATATTCCTTTCTTTTGGCCTCTCATATTTTTAGCTATAGCCAGGCTATTAATGCCTTGACAAAGAGAAGAATGT
>NW_007729584.1:224819-226367 GCF_000696425.1 Galeopterus variegatus
TCTCATTGTTAAAAGGGGTGGGGATGGAGGAGTTTAAAGAAGAGCAAAAGCCTGTATAACCCCAAAAAGTACAAAAATTCCCATGCTAGAGCACATGTATCATTCGTAGTGTAGCTAAAATACTTTATATTCGGCAGTGATGAATTTCAGAAAAACAATACTATTGAATATTTTTTATTGTGGTAGAAACACATTACATAAAACTTATGTTAACCAGTTTAAATGTACAGTTCAGTAGCATTATACAGATTCACATCTTTGTGAAAGAGATCTCCAGAACTTTTTCATCTTGCAGATCTGAAACTCTATATCCATTAAACAATAACTCTCCTTCTCCCTCACCCCCTAGCCCCTGGTAACTGCTATTCGATTTTCAATTTCTATAAATTTGACCATTTTAGATATCTCATATAAATGGAATCATACAGTGTCTTTTGTGACTGGCTTATTTCACTTAGCATAATGTCTTCAAGGTTTACCCATGTTGTAGCATGTGACTGGATTTCCTTCCTTTTTAAAGCTTAATAATACTCCATTATATGTATAAACATTTTGCTTATCCATTCATCTCTTAGTGGACACTTGGGTTGCTTCTACCACTTGGCTGTTATGGTAGTGCTGCTATGAACAGGTGTGTGCAAATACCTCTTCAAGATCCTGCTGCTGAATATTCTAAACGAAAAGTAAGAAGAAATAACCAGTTTATTTTGAACTGTGGAAAATTTACTTAGAGGAAGATAGGGTTAGAAACATTTTGTCAGAAACTTGGAAACATTTTGTTTGAAATTTTGAAGATACTTTGGAGCATTGTAAAGAGCTTTAGTATTTGAGACAATATTCTTTCTAGTGTTAACTCCATTTAAAATATAGCTTTACTTTCCCTTGCCTTAGGTTTAAGACCAGTATTACTTTTGAATTTGTAAGTATTTTTTATGAGCCATTTTTTGAGAAAAGAAAAATTTTCTGAGTTAACTGGGCAAGAGTTGTAAGTTGTAAGAGGATGGGAAGAAGCTAAAAGGCTCATGAACCCTTGGTAACCATCCAGCATGTACCTGTGGCAGGTGCCCAGCCTGAACCGTCTTGGGTGTTGACTACCCAAGCATTGGTATTGACAAGGTTATGTCAACAGCCTCAGCACTAACCTTTATGGTTTCTTCAGCGGCAAAGGACCACCTTCTAGTCCTTGAAATTCAAAGCGTTTATGACTATTCATCATTTTTCTTAAGTGTTGTCTTTTCTTTCAGGAGAATTTCTTAGTTTGTATTGACATTTTAAAATAGTGGCTAAAAAATGAAAAATTATATTTGGTGTAAGTTTTACCATTCAGTCCTTAATACAGTGCTAATACAGTCATTTTGTGAGATTGTACTTCCATGATCTCATAAGGATTTTTCTGACATGGCCCAAATAATCATTATTTTTGACCTTAATATCTACTTACCACTGCAGATTTAACATTGTTTATATGTGTATACAATAGTTGTAAGTTCGATAAACATCATACACTTGTGTGTATATATTCGTAAATAAATTATCTCACCAGGCTGG
>NW_007729584.1:227506-231058 GCF_000696425.1 Galeopterus variegatus
TAACACTTAAATTTTGTTAATTTAATGACCCAGTTTATTGTTGATTAAACCATCAGAAACCGAATAAGTTTTATCTCACAACCAGCTGTTTGTTTTATTTCACTGATGGCCCTGAAATTTTGTAAACAAACTAATTTCCTGTTAATGGTAAATATCTTACTGCTCTGTTTTGCATGCACTTTATAGCACATTTCATTAATTTAGCAAATGTTTGGACATTTAATATATACTAGTCACTAGACCAGGTGCTTTCTCAGCAAATTTTAGTTTGGAGATCTCCTATTAAATAATCTCTGGGATGTCTGGGATTTTTAGATTAGATCATTAAATAAATGTTTAAAAAATTTAACATTATGTTAGAGAAAAAAATGTATATACTTCTTTGAAGCTGTTTTGTCAAAACAATACTCATTTGTTTCTACTGCCTATGTACATATTTGTAGAAGGCTAGCCAGATAAGTCTACCCAAATACGATAACTGTGTTGGGAATATGTATTTAAAGCCTTGTTGATCTATTGGCTCTGGTTTAACATAAGCAGAATATACAAACCCCAACCCCCAAAAGACTGGTACTTCTGTTTTTCTCTGCCCTTTAGAGTTCTAGAAGTAAAATATTCAAAGGCTGAATCTTTTACAACCCTAGAACTGAAAGAATCCTATAGTAGGTCAGACCAGCCATGATTCGTCTAGACAAAGCCTCAGGGCACTTTATAGGGAGAATATGGTTGTCCTTGCACATGACAGCTTCAGAAGGCAAGGTTTTATATCAGTTATGAACTAATAACAGAGTCTCGACTAGAAAGGTTTATTTTTTTATGTAAAAGGATTCAGGAGGTATAAGTTTGAAGGTGTTGGTTCAGTAGCACAAAGATAGACATCTTTGCATTCTTTTGGCCAAGGCTGCTATTTCCTGGGCCTTTCTTTTTGTCTCCCAAAGTGGCTAACCGTTATGTCTACTTTCCAGACATATATTTCCATATTTTGGAGAGGAAGATAAGGGCAAAAAGACTGACTTAGCAATATCCAGATAGATCTCTGGCAGCTGCTATCTGCAAAGAAGTCTGGGAAATATAATTTTTTAGCCACTCCCATTGCCCAAAGTTCTGTTAGTAAGGAAGAAGAGAATGAATATTGCGTAGGTAGTTGTTAAAGAAAAAATTATTCAATGACACTTTTTAAAGCATGGTATGGAAAACTTTATTCAGGACCATTGCAATAGGTATAGGGACCACTGCAATGGGGTCTTGCAATGGAGGAGAGAGATTGGGTAAACTCTGAATACAGCATGGGCAATTGGGAATATATAGCCAAAGAACAGTGTGGATGGAAAAGTGGATGGAAAGATCAGGGGTCAGGGGGATGCTGGCTAAACTGACCTAACAGGATTCTTGCTGAAGACAAGCGAGGGTGGGGGATGGTGGAGGATGAAGAACCTGATCAGCTATGGAGGATGATCACATATTGAGGATGGGGATTCTTGCTAAACCGAGTTAGCAAGATAATTTGCTAAAACTGGATTTTACAAGGAAGTGATCAGAAGGGCCTAGCAGAAGATTCAGAAGCCTGACTAAAGTACGACCAAGCAAGGCATCACACACTCCCAACACACACACGGCACTCCCCAAAACATTCCTCTCTCCAGAGCACACATGGATTGTTATCTATGAATTGATCTTAGGCTTCCTGAACCTGCTTATCTTTTCAGGTTATACTCTGTCTCCTGAGTCTTTGGCCCTAGTTAAGTCCTAAAGTTTTAATTCTCTGGAAGTAGGATTGTACAGTGGAAAGAGCACTGGACCTGGAATCAGAGCACCTAGTGTCTACTTCCAGTTCATCCAACATCTGAGCTTCTACTTCTTCCTTTAGATAATGGAAATAAAATACCTTCTCTGTCTGTGTTTTACAGGCTTCTTATAGGGTCTGATGAAACCTTTATTTTAATGTATATAAAAGTACATGTGAAAGCATTATATGGGACTTCTAATCAAGATTGCAGAATAGGTAACCAGTGTCACCCTCTCCCACAGTCAAACCAATGTACAACTGTTAAAAAGCAATGACAGCCCAGTTGGGGTCACTAGAGCTCAGGGGAAGAGGAAGAGAGACCTATGGAATACATGAAGGTGGGAGAAGCCACAATGAGAGAAAAAAAAAAGGACCGATCTGACTGTTTCAAGCCCCGGCCACTTCAAGGCTGGCCCTGGTGAGCACAAGGAGCAGGAGCTGGCAGAAGCCACAGTTGTGCCCTTCATATGAAGTTGCTTGGAGGCGGCAGGGGAGAAGAGGACCTTGGTAGCCCCCAGGCCAGTAAGACCACTAGCAGGGTTCCCATGGACTCACATAGAGAGGGGCCACAGATAACTGAGTGCCTCAGCTCTTCCCCTCCCGTCCCCCCCATGTCTACATCCAGCCATGCGAGGACAACTGAGCAGCCATAGGAAGTGCCCTGGGGGGATCTTGAGCCAGGGTGGGAAGGGCCAAGGGCCTCAGCCAAAGTCCACATCCAGCCCAGCCAAGACTGAGCCACTGCAGGAAGCCCCCTGGGCTACCCTGCCAAAATGAGGGGGGTACTACAGGCCTCGACGACTGTGCCTCCTCTCCTTCCTCCTCCTCCCTTCACCCCCCCCCAACTGCTCCACAACATCTTAGAATGTAAAAATAATAATTAAAAAAATTTTAAAGTAAATACATAAATAAATCAAAGGTATTTATAGGACAATGCCAAAACCAAGTTGAAAATAAAAACAATGGTATTTATATAAAAAAAGAGAGCATTATACAAGTAAATATATGGAATTGTTATGATGCTTGCATTCAAAATCAAACTTAATTTTCGCAACAGAATAAATTGTTGCTCCTGACTTTTCTTTTATGGCAAGTCACAAAGTCTGGAAACTTCAGTCTTTTTTTTGGCTGCATCTGACTCCTACCCCACCTGTCTGGTTGTAATAGTCTTTAATATTATTCTCTTAGTATTTCTCCATCTCTACCATCTCTGCCTTCCTCACTGCTACCCCTTGTTCAAGGTCTTATTATTACAATTTAAAAAAAAATTTTATTGAATCAAAATCGATTATACATAATTTTGGGGTTGAACATTGAGATATGTTGATTAAATCAATATTACTAGCATATGTATTGTTACAAATCGTAATTATTCTTTATGCCCCTTGTCCAATCTCTTCCCCTTCTCCATTCCCTCCCCTCCCCCCTCTAATTGCCCTAGATTTCTTCTCTCCTTCTGAAAGAATAATGGTTACGCTGTTAATTTGTTGCCTAGATGATCTGTCCAGTGCTGAGAGGTGTGATCAGGTCCCCCATATTATCATAGAGCAGATGCTGCTTCTGTCACTCTGAAATGGGTTTTGTGGAAAGAGACATCCTCTTCTTTTCTATGTCTCTGCTGGTGACTCTTCTTGTGTGAATGCACTCCAGTGGTTGGCAGACCATCAGTGTGGTGGCTGTGGCGTCTAGCCGCTTATGCAGCAGCCATGGTTATTGTGGTGGCTGTGCTGGGCCACCCACGTGGAGGCGCTGTTTTTGGTATGCTC
>NW_007729584.1:231234-233289 GCF_000696425.1 Galeopterus variegatus
CTCCCCTCCCCCCTCTAATTGCCCTAGATTTCTTCTCTCCTTCTGAAAGAATAATGGTTACGCTGTTAATTTGTTGCCTAGATGATCTGTCCAGTGCTGAGAGGTGTGATCAGGTCCCCCATATTATCATAGAGCAGATGCTGCTTCTGTCACTCTGAAATGGGTTTTGTGGAAAGAGACATCCTCTTCTTTTCTATGTCTCTGCTGGTGACTCTTCTTGTGTGAATGCACTCCAGTGGTTGGCAGACCATCAGTGTGGTGGCTGTGGCGTCTAGCCGCTTATGCAGCAGCCATGGTTATTGTGGTGGCTGTGCTGGGCCACCCACGTGGAGGCGCTGTTTTTGGTATGCTCCTTGGCACTGGCAGTATGCCTGGTTGTGGGGTGTGTCAGGTCCCCTTCTTCATGCCTCTGGTCCCTGGGCAGGCCCCAAGGTGCTGGTGCCATGTGCCTGGTTGTGAGAGGGGTGGCCGGTCCCTTTCTCCATGCCCTGGGTCCCTGGGCGGGCCCCGAGATGCTGGCGTGGTGTGCCTGGTTGAGGTAGGGCGGTCTGGTCCCCTTCTCCATTCCCCAGGTCTCTGGGTGGGTCCCAAGGCACTGGCGCCATGTGCCTGGTTGNTTCATATTTTTAGGTGTTATAATTTGGTAATAGACACTGTGTGTGTATGTGTATATTATATATAGTATATATAAATATGTAATAGTTTAAGATTAATTTTGTTAAATTCCTGTAACATGGTTCCTTGAGATTTTTGCTTTATTTTCCTAGTTATTTTCTGAAGGATGTTTCCAATTTATATGCCGTTATCAACAGAGTACTGTATATTATGAATGTATAGTAGCTGTTCATAGTGTAAGGGGATCAAAATATGCCACCCCCAAATATGCTGCTTTGGCATATTGATTATTTTGAGTTAAAGGCGTTAAAACACAGCATATGCAAGAAGGGCCCTGTGACCTTCCATTTTCTTTCCGAAAGCAGGAGATAAAACTTCCATATGAAAGGTGCCCTCTCTGTACCAGGAGAAAGGAGGACATTCTTATAACCAGAAATGGGGAGTCAAGACTGAGAGAAATCCATACAAATCAACCTTGTTAAACCCTTATCTTCCTAGTCACTTTTCCACAATTAACTGCTCTAGCCCAACCCCTCTGTCTCATCACGTTTTCACAATTTATTACTCTTTTTCCAACCTAGCATACAAGAGTTAGGCTCTAACTGCATCTTTGGGTCTTCGTTTTTCTTGTGAGGGCTCCCATGTACATGTAAAAATTACTAAATAAAATTTGTTTGCTTTCCCCCTGTTAACTTGTCCTATGTCATCCTGGCCGGAGACCCTAAGAGGGTAGAGGAGAAATTGTACTTCCCCTACAATAGGCTAGCAAAACTTAAAAAAATATGTGTAATAAAAAAGTGTGGCTTATTTGTTTTCATACACCCGGATTTCAGGCACACCAAGTCCGGGAAGATTAGGTGCACTGAAATCTAGGTAACCTCGTACTTAACATTTGTAGGCCAGTTTGTATAAAGAACTTGAGTATAAAGNTCCCACCTTCATGAACTCTTTAGGTCTCTTGCCCTCTTCCCCTGAACTCCAGCGGCCCCAGCTTGGCTGATGTTACATTTTTATAGTTATAAATTTGGTTGATTTGTGGGAGAGAGTGATGCTGGGGACCTCTATTCCACCATCTTGACCGGAACCTATTATCACAGTTTTTACTTGGCTATTGCAATAGCTCTCTGAGTCAATCTCATTCCCTACTCCCCCTTCCCATCCTACATCTCTACATATTTCTGTACAGCTCTTATTTTTGTTTTTAATGGTTTATTAGTCTTTTTTGTGTTGCTATAACAGAAATACCTGAGACTGGGTGATTTATAAAGGAAAACAAAATTTATTGTTTACAGTTTCCGAGGCTGGGAAGTCCAAAGTCCATCTGGTGGTGGCGACAGTGACCCATGGGTCTCACATTGCAAGGTGGTGGAAGCACAGAGAGCAGAGAGAGCAAGAGAGACATACTCTCTTCTTTTAAAGCCCTCAGAACCACGCCCCTGA
>NW_007729584.1:235089-237353 GCF_000696425.1 Galeopterus variegatus
TCTAGGTAACCTCGTACTTAACATTTGTAGGCCAGTTTGTATAAAGAACTTGAGTATAAAGTTATTATACATGTCAAAAGTGAAAAAAACAAAAAACAACCATCTCAAGGAAAGACAAAATTTATTCCTGGTCACATAATGTTATCCTTTACTGGACTCTTTAACACATAAAGGTCGCTTTAAAACAAACTTAGGGCTTCTTTTACGTTGAGACCTAAGGGTGCATTCTCTCTTCCTCATTCTGTGTATTCCCCAGCTCTGTGCCCTTCTAAGCATCCATGCTGATCTTCTCACTTGGGAGTGATGACTGTATAGAAGGTAACAAACAGATGATTCTCAAATGTCAGCTGCACAGGGCTTATAGCCTGCTCACTGTCACCGAGGGTTTAGGAAAGGATTCCAAGTATTTGCCCTTGTCTGAGAAATGAGGCCAAATTGATTTAAATTTTCATTTTCTTTAAAAACAGTCCTTTCAGACAATCACAGATTACTCGAGTTCTTGTGATGAGTCCTTCCCCATCCCTCTTCCCTTTATCAGACAGTTTAGAAGAAGTTTGGGTGGTAGAGGAATTTGGATTATTTATGAGCTTTTCTTAATTTTTTTAATTAAGTATAATTACAGATTAAAATAGAGGGTTAGCTAATTTTTCTTGAGAATCATAAATATATGTTTTGAAGGTCAGAGTACAAAGCATTTTTTAACCCTCATGAAAAGCTTAACCTCTTAAGATGTCTTTAAAGAGCTTACTTGTTCTTTTATTAAAAAAAAAAATACTAATCTTTACTATCCTATCAAACATTAACATTCTGTGATTCTGTGAAACTTATTAAAGTACTTAGTCACAGTGTTGTTTTGTACATATCCCCTGTACTGTTTATAGATGTAGGTGAAACCAAGGATTCACATTGATTGCCACCTTAGCACATCATTTATCCTTTTAAAATTGCAATAAAAATAATTTCTCACCTCCCAGATTGACTGCTATATTAATTCAGTAGTCTTTTTGGCATAAACACATGATATAACATGCAGAATTGTTGCTGACTCCAGCAGCTCTTGTTGTTGTAGAGTAGATCCCAAAAGCATTTCTTATATAATTCTCTGTATAGGGAAGAATACTTTCAAAAAATTGCATCATTTTAAATTTAAAGAAGTATTAGGAAAGCCATTTTTTTAAAACACTTAAGTTTTTTTTTTAACATTGAAAATTGTAAATATTTACCAATATTTAAATATTTAAAGTTTATTATGAGAAAAATTATTTAAGAATTATGATCCTTTGAGGTCAAATATTTATATAAACAGTAGTAAAAGAAGTGTAAATGCAGTATGAGGGTGCTTCAAAAANCAAATATTTATATAAACAGTAGTAAAAGAAGTGTAAATGCAGTATGAGGGTGCTTCAAAAAGTTCATGGAAAGATTCTTATCTTTTAGTTGTTTTTCCACAAACTTTTTGAAGTACCATTGTATAATTGCACAGAAAGATTTGCCATAATAAATAATATTAGCTGCTTTTTCTTTGTATAGTACAAAATAACTTTATAGTTATGTATTGCTCTGTTCTCTCCCTAGATGAACACATCAAACCTTTTATGCCAGAGAAAGCAAAAGAAATTATAATGTGTTTACAACAACCTGCAATCTTCTATAACATGGTTTTTGATTGGCCAGCAAGCCACTGGAATGCTAAATACCTTTCTAAGGTCCTTTATGGTAAGCAGATACGATTCAGAATGGGAATGAAGAGCACAGACACAGGTAGGACTATAAGTAATGATAACAATAATGTCTCTTTAATAGCATTCCCACCTTCTCAGCAGTGGTTTTTCTTATCTCTGGAGAATCCTTTATTTCTCATCCTCTTTTTGACCATTCATTGTACAGACAGGAAAATTTTTTGGAAAGTTTGGAAGAACAGTTTGGCCCAAGTTTTTTTGTTTTTTGTTTTCAGATGAAACAGTCTATCGTTTTGTGATATTGTGAAATATATAAAATCGTGAAATATATTAAATTTGGTCTTCATCCTGTCTCCTGGCATGCAACTCTTAAAATTCTTAGAATCTCCAAAGTGCTGTCTTTTCATGTGCTAATGAATTGATTGATGGTTGGCAGCCCCTAGGTAGCTTCAGGATGGGGGCTGGTCACAGGAAAGACCCAAGGCAGGACTTTCAGCCCCAGTCCCAACTTCAGGGGAGGGTAGAGAGCTGAAGGTTAAGTTGATCACCAGGGACCAATGGTTTAATCAATCATTTCTAAATAAA
>NW_007729584.1:238633-240121 GCF_000696425.1 Galeopterus variegatus
AAAGAAAAAATAAACAAATGGGATTATATCAAACTAAAAAGCTTCTTCACAGCAAAGGAAGTAATCAACAGATTGGAAAGACAACCCACAGAATGGGAGAAAATGTTTGCAAACTATGTACCTGGCCAGGAATTAATACCCAGAATATAACTCAAACAAATTAACAGTAAAAAACACAATCCGATTAAAAAATGGGCAAAGTAGCTAAATAAACATGTCTCAAAGGAAGACATATAAATGGCTAATAGATACATGAAAAAATGCTCAACATCACTAATCATCAGGGAAATGCAAATCAAAACTACATTGAGATATCATCTCACCCCAGTTAGACTAGATAATATCAAAAAGACAGAATGACAAGTGCTGGTGAAGATATGTAGAAGGGGGAACCCTTCTGCACTGTTGATAGGACTGTAAATTAGTACAGCCGTTATAGAAAACAGTTGGAGGTTTCTCAGACAACCACAGGTAGAACTACTATATGATCCATCAATCCCACTACTTATATACCCAAAGGAATAGAAATCATCATGTTGAATGTAAACCTGCACTCCCATATTATTGCAGCTCTATTTATAATCGCTAAGATATGGAACTAACCTTAATGACCATCCACAGATAACTGAATAAAGAAAAATGGTATATATACACAGTGGAATACTACTCAGTCATAAAAAAGAATGAAGTCTGTCATTTGCAGCAGCATGGATGAGCTTGGAGAAAATTATGTTAAGTGAAATAAGCCAGACACGGAAAGAAAAATACTGCATGTCCTCTATTATAAGTGGGAGCTAAAAAATAAAGAACAGATGAAAGAAACAAACAACAAACACAATACTATGCTGAACTTTGAGAAGGAGAGAACAGAACTGTGGTTACTAAAAGGGGGAAGGGGAGGAGGAGGAGACTTAGGGAGAAATTGGTTAATGGACACAAGAATGCTTACTTTTCTTTTTTTTTTTTTTAGCAACTGGCCAGTGTGGATGAGTACATTTTGTAATGATGAATATGCTAACTATCCTGATTTGATCATGACATACTATACACAAATGCTAATAGTCAACTCTGTACCCCACAAATATCTACAAATATGTATAATCAATTATGTTTCAGTAAAAAATTTAAAAAGTCATGTCTGTGTAACTAAGTCTTCATAAAAACCCAAGATGACCAGGAAGGGGATCCTAACCCTTGACTTGGTGTTGTCAGCACCACACTCTCCCAATTGAGCCAACCGGCCATTCCTATACAGGGATCCGAACCCGTGGCCTTGGTGTTATCAGCACCGCACTCTCCCAAGTGAGCCACGGGCCGGCCCCATCTGTATCCTTTCTAATAGCCTTTATAATAACCAGGAAATATAAGTGCCTGTTTCCTTGAGTTCTGTGAGCCGCTCAGCAAATTGATCAAACCCAAGGGAGGGAGTTGTGGGAACCCCAGTTTATAGCCAGTCCATCAGAAGCCCAGCTAAAACAACCTGTAGCT
>NW_007729584.1:240564-242479 GCF_000696425.1 Galeopterus variegatus
GAACCCGTGGCCTTGGTGTTATCAGCACCGCACTCTCCCAAGTGAGCCACGGGACGGCCCCATCTGTATCCTTTCTAATAGCCTTTATAATAAACCAGGAAATATAAGTGCCCGTTTCCTTGAGTTCTGTGAGCCACTCAGCAAATTGATCAAACCCAAGGGAGGGGGTTGTGGGAACCCCAGTTTATAGCCAGTCCATCAGAAGCCCAGCTAAAACAACCTGTAGCTTATGACTGGCATCCAGCTATGGGGGAAGGAGGTGAACAGTCTTGAGGACTGAGCCCTCAACCTGTGGGATCTGACGCTATCTCCAGGTAGATAGTGTCAGAATTGAATTGAATTAGAGGATACCTAGCTCGTGTCCACTGCAAAATTGGCTTGCTTGCTGGTGGAGAAATCTCCACACATTTGGTCACAGGAGTTGGTCTTTGGAGTTGATTGTTGTGCTGTGATGGCAGAGGAAAAACACTTTACTTCAGAGTGTATTTTTTTCCTTTGCATGTTTATAATCCCATACAAAATGTATTTGTTCGTATATCATATAGTATGTACATTGCTAGATGTTGTCGTGGTTCATTGAAAGTGGTAGACACTTAATAGATATTTGTTAATGTGCTGTTATTTATGTTCCCATGCAACTGAAAAAGACCAATACTAATCTAATAGTCCCTTCCACTTTCGACTCATGTAGAATGTGTCCTTTTACTTGTTGCTTCAGGCACTATTTATAGTGCTTAGTCTTGGTGATAATTTTATCCCTTTGCTTTGTCAGCTGCCTGAGCTGTATTGCATTGCACTAACATGAAATGTATGTAAGGCTGGTTTTTAAATTCTCTTAAACAAATAGATTTTGCCTGCTTCGTTTTCTTGCCTGAAGACTTCTAATATTTCGATTTTTTTCCCTATTGTCAGATAAAGTAATTACCATTAACTCTAAAAATTAATATAGAGAAACAGTGCTGTTTCTAACCTAAAGGATTCCATAACCATTGTCTGCTGTTTAGCTTGTATTTCAATATGAGTAAGTGGTGGTCCAGAAATTCACAGCGTTGTGAGCACTGAGGTGAAGTGGCTTATGAATATCTGTTAATAGCTCAGGAAGAACTAGAAAATTCCCCAGCTTCCCTTCTGGCTGCTCCAAGCTTCTTTCTTTCATGTTGACCTTGTAGTATATCTCCCAGAATTATTTAGTTTTTGGGTCTAGAACTACCTTGTACTCCTTGGACCGGATTAATGTACCTGGAACTCTTTGACATCTCATTGTAATCACAGACCTATTTATTTTACTTTAAAGTTACATGCTAGACTAGTAGCAATAACAAAAATCAGATTGTGCTTTTCTCTTCTTGATTTTAGTCAAATAAATCTGACACTCACTTAAGTGTCTGTTAGACTCTAATTTGGAGAAAAATAGGAATTGTAATTTTTCTCACATCTCGGTTAGACTCCAAATACAGTACTACTACTAATAGCTAACATTTATTGGGAGCTATTGTGCCAGGCGCTGTTCTGAGGGCTTTACACATACAGTCATGTGCCACATAATGACTTTTTGATCATTGATGGCTATATGATGGTGGTCCCATAAGATTATAATACTGTGTTTTTACTGTACTTTTTCTGTTTAGATATGTTCAGATGCACAAATACTTAAGCATTGTGTTATTATTGCCTACAGTATTCAGCACAGTAACATGCTGTACAGGTTTGTAGCCTAGAGGCAATAGACTATACCATATACCCTAGGTGTGTAGTAGGCTATACCTCCTAGGTTTCTATAAGTACACTCAATGATGTTAGCACAGTGAGGAAATTGCCTAACAACACATTTCTTATAATGTAATGAATTTGTCGTTAAGCAATGCATGGATGTATTAACTCTTTTAATATTCTTAAAACCTTCTCAGGACAGTAC
>NW_007729584.1:243593-244201 GCF_000696425.1 Galeopterus variegatus
GGAACACTTTTATTATCCCAGAAGGAAACCCAGAGCCCCTTAAGCAGTCATTTTTCATTCTGCCTTACCCCCAGCCCCGTGGCAACCAGTGATCTACTTTCTGTCTCTGTGAATTTGCCTATTCAGGACATATCATATAAATGAAATCACACAATATTTGGCCTTTCGCCTGGCTTCTTTCACTTCTCATGTTTTCAAGGTTCATTTATGTCATAGTATGTATCAGTACTTTATTGCTTTTTATTGCCTAATAATATTCTGTTGTATGGATATGTACATTTATCCACTCATCAGCTGAGGAATGTTTGAGCTGTTTCACTTTTTGATTATTAAGAATAATGCTACTATGAACATCTGTGTACAAGTTTTTGTGTGGACATACGTTTTCATTTCTCTTGGATATATACCTAGGAGTAGAATTGCTGGGTCATATGGTATACAATAACTCTATGTTTAACATTCTGAGGAACTCCAAAAACTGTTTTCTAAGATAGCTGCACCATTTTACTTTCCTACCAACAATGTATGAGAGCTCCAGTTTTTCCCATCTTTGTTAACACTTATTCCATTTTTTTGCTGATAGCCATTCTAGTGTATGGGAAGTATTT
>NW_007729584.1:246025-246364 GCF_000696425.1 Galeopterus variegatus
GCTTAAAACCCCTAAATGGCTTCCCATTACTGTTAGACTAAAGACCAAAATGTTGTAGGGTAGAAGGCCCAGCTTAATCTCTCTCCCTGAGCTCAGGCCAAACAAACATTTTTTCAGTTTCTGTATTTCCAGGGATTTGCTTCTTCCTACTTCAGGGCCTTGGCATATGTAATTCCCTGTCTAGCCATTCTTCTCTTTTCCCATTTCTCCTTCTCCCAGCTTTAATTTGTTAATTCCTCTTCCTTTAGATCTTAGTTTAAGCGCATTTTTTCCTGACCACACCCATCCTCCCCCACTCTCCCAAGTCAGATGTGACTATTAAATTATCTCAGAACACCT
>NW_007729584.1:248409-249924 GCF_000696425.1 Galeopterus variegatus
GACCTTAACTGAAAAGTCCTTCTCAGTCCACTCCAAGGGCAAGTTGCTCAATTAATGGTTTTAGTATTCAGTTGGGTCAGTTGGATTGAGTCTATGAAGTGAGAACTTATAAGACAGTATAATGTCTTTAGGTTTATAGTACAGTTTACTGAAATGACTCCTATTTCCCAACATCACGAAGCTTTCTTGCCACATGCTTTTTTGTTTCTCGAAATTAAACTTTATATACTCCTGTTCTGTTATGGTGAATTCTTGATGATGTTGATAATGTTAAGAGCTTATATATATTGTTGATTTACTGTTTGCCAGGCACTAAATGCTTCACAAAAGTTACCAAATTTATGGGCCGGCCCGGTGGCGCACTGCGTTAATGCGCCGCTTGGGAAGCACGGCGGCGCTCCCGCCGAGGGTTCGGATCCCACATATAGACCGNTCTTTTCATGTGTGTATTGGCTATTTGTATATATCCTTTGGAGAATACTATCCTATCCTTTGTATATTTGTATTTGTATATATTCTTTGGAGCATCCTATCCTTTGCTCATTTTTTAATTGGGGTTTTTGTCTTATTGTTGTTGAGTTCTTTATATATTCAGGATACTAGACCCTTATTAGATGTATGACTTTCAAATGTTTTTTCCATTTCTTGGTCATCTTGATAATCGTTCTTTCTAAAGTTATGTCTCTGAGTATAAATGCAATATTTCCGCAGCCAGTATAGGGTAATGGCATAAGAGAGCTTGATTCTGGAGTCAGCTTGCATGAGTTCAAATTGTGGCTGTGTGACTTTGGGCGAGCCAATTAACTTTTCTCTCTGTTAGAAATATTTTCAAGATTAAATTCTTTCATATGCTCAAAACATTTAGAATAGTGCCTAACACATAGTAGTGCTCAACATGTTATTTAAAAATAGAANCCAGTTGATTGTTTGCCTTCTGATTTTGCTTCACATTTCTACATTTTTATATAGTCAAATCAAATAAAGCTTTATTAATAGTTTTCTCATTTGTTCATCCTTAGAAATTCCTTTTTATCCTAAAAATAGATAAATATTCTAATACTTTCTTTTAATAGCTTAGTGATTTGTTTTTTACATTTTACTCTTTATCCATTTTTAAATTCATTTTGGTATATGGTGTTCACTGAATTTTTTTCAAATAATTAAGTTGGGAACTTTTATTCCAGTACCATTTACTAAATAATCCTTTTTTTACCCTATTGGCTTTGGAAGCCACCTTTATTATATTACTGTATTCTTGTACATTCCAGCATCAGTTTCTGGGTCACCTATTAAGCTGTCAGTTTTGGTACCAGTAAAACAATTTTAACACTATTTTGGCACTGGTATATATTTTAATATTTAAAGCATAATTCATCCTCCCTAATTATTCTTCTTTCTTAGATATTATTGAATTTTATTCATCTGCATGAACTTTAGGGTTACACAAAATGTTCACTTTAAAGAAATCTTGTTGGGATTTTAAATAAAAATTAAGGTCTACAAATTAATTTGGAA
>NW_007729584.1:250883-253667 GCF_000696425.1 Galeopterus variegatus
AGTAATAATGATGGAATTAGAAAGGAATACTGTAATTCCATTGCATAAACTAAGAAAGATAACTGTATTACCCAGAAAGAAATAGTCATTATAACTAAATCAGAACAGTACCTTTGGTGCTGCTACTACCAGGTAAGAGTGAAAAGATACTATTTTGAAATCATTCTGTAAATGAAAAGGTCTGTCGTTTCCATTCATTCCATTCATTGTAATTTTCCCCTGACATAACAGTTCTCACATATCATTTTCCCATTTTTAGATTTTTACTTTTTAACATGCAGAATTTTCTGTGAGAGAAAATGAAGTCCTCTAATGAGGCCAGGTTTGGGGGGCTGCAATTCAGACTTGCCTGTGATAACTGACCTTAACTGAAAAGTCCTTCTCAGTCCACTCCAAGGGCAAGTTGCTCAATTAATGGTTTCAGTATTCAGTTGGGTCAGTTGGATTGAGTCTATGAAATGAGAACTTATAAGACAGTATAATGTCTTTAGGTTTATAGTACAGTTTACTGAAATGACTCCTATTTCCCAACATCATGAAGCTTTCTTGCCACATGCTTTTTTGTTTGTTGAAATTAAACTTTATATACTCCTGTTCTGTTATGGTGAATTTTTGATGATGTTGATAATGTTAAGAGCTTATATATATTGATGATTTACTGTGTGCCAGGCACTAAATGCTTCACAAAAGTTACCAAATTTAAATAGGTCTTAAATATGTAGATTTTTATCTTTTAGATAAATGTGCCATAGTAAAGTTCTGCTTCTTTTCAAATTCAGATGACAAGTTGAAGTAGATGAATTAGGTTGATTGTTGACATCCACCCTCTCTACTACCTATCTGCTATTCTGTGGTTTTAGGAAAAAGAAAGAGAGGGAAAAAGATGATTGGATAATCCTAAGCAGTTCAAGCAGAAAGAGAAGGAAAAGATAAAAGCTGTTGAAAGCAAAGTTTGAATACCTTTTTTTCCCTACTACTAATTCAGCTAACTTTTAAAGGGTTCCAAGTAAATAGATGACTGAATAAGTACTAATAATAGTGCCTAACATTTATTGAGCATCTGCTCTGTGTCAAGCACTGTGCTAACTGATCTATATCCCCTCTTGGAAGGATTTCATGCTTTGTAAAGGAGGTCATAATCAGATTTCTTAACTATTAGCTTCCCTATGTTCATTTAAAATATTCTCCTAGTTGCAGAAAAATTAATTCCATTACTGTTTTAGAAGAGCAGTTCTGTCAGTCCAAGATTCTAATCTTGACGCACTGGAGCTATACCCATAACAAACCACTATGGACAGGTAATAGATCTTTTCTTGAAGCTTTCCTGATCAACCCACATCTCTGGTGGCCTTTTCCTTTTCCTAAGTGTCTGTAGAACAAAATTTTGCATTTAATTTTATGATACCTCACGTCTAGTATTCTAGTTAAAGCTTTATCTTTGTCTCAATATATTCTAAACTCTGAGTTTTTATCTATTTTTTTGTTTATTTTTTTATATTATATGTTATATTAATAATATTATCTATTATTTTTTATCTATTTCTTTTATGTTCCTACATGTCTGAGCATAGTACTAATTATACATTCTGTGCTTAAAAAAATAATTCTGAAATAAATGAGTTAATGAGTAAATGAACAGACTTTAAGTTGATACTGTTCACTTAATGATTCTGAAGAGCTATGTATGATAAATGTGCTGTATAAAGTCAGAAAGTTTTCAAGACAGTTTTTTGTTGTTGTTTTTTTTTTTTTTTTTTTTAAATCTAAAGCAGTCATTCTCAAACTTTTTGATCTCAGAATCCCTTTACACTTAAAAATTATTGAGTACCCCAATGATCTTTTGCTGGTGTGGGTTATATACCAGTGGTACTTACTGTATTAGAAACTAGGGCCAGCCCGGTGGCGCACTGCTACAGTGTGCCGCTTGGGAGTGTGGCGGCGCTCCCGCCGAGGGTTCGGATCCCACATACAGACCGGTTCCCGCTTGCTGGCTGAGCGAGGTGTGGGCGCGACACTGAGGGTTGCGATCCGTTGCCAGTCATGAAAAAAGACAAAAAGGAAAAAAAAAAAAAAGAAACTAAAACGTAGACATTTTAAAATGTAAGGACATAAGCACGTATTCTACCAGCTGTCAGAGCACTAACATCCACCCATGTCATGGAGCCTCTGGAAAACTCTATGGTACACTTGTGAGAGAATGAGAGTGAAAAGGGCAAATAGTGTCTTCGTATTATTATGAAAATTGCTTTGAGCTCACTGGCCCCCTTAAAGGCTTTTGGAGAATTGATAATCTAAAGTATTCTACTGGATTACTAAATCAGGCTGTATTAAGGGTAGTCTTTAATCTTAAGATTAAAACCATGTTTTTTACTTTTATGTTTAGCCATTAGTATTGTGAATGTTGTAAATGGTTCTAATCACATAGCAAGTACAAAATCAATTTTAAATTCATATTAAATAATAATTTGGGGGTGAAATTATCTTTGTTTAAAAAAAACCAACAATATTTGGAAACTGTGTTTATTATACATTTAAAGTCACGTTCTCTTACATTGCAGCTCCTCAGTTTGAAACTACATGTAATTATGTAGAAGCTACACTTGAAGAGTTCCTAACATGGAACTGTGACCAGTCTAATATTTCTGGACCATTTAGAGATTATGATCATTCCAAATTCTGGGCTTATGCTGACTATAAATATTTTGTCAATCTGTTTGAAGACAAGACAGATGTTTTCCAGGTAAGTCAATACATTCCTTTTAATCTTAGTAAGAATTGTTCTTG
>NW_007729584.1:253980-256246 GCF_000696425.1 Galeopterus variegatus
TGAGAAAAGATCACAAATTACAATCTCCCTGCTACCTTCCTGCTTTGCTCCCTTTTTCTCTCATAAGTAGTCACTGTGAATCTTGAGTATTTTACCCACTCAAGCCAAAAGATATGCTCAAGAAAAGTGTAACATTTGGCTTAAACAGATGAGCAGCCTTCTTTCTGTTTTCCTGCTCTCCAAACTTCCTCCACACCCCTCCTTTGCCTTTAAACAGTGCCTGAGCTGGTTTGGAGTACATTAGAAGTATAGATGGTGCATAAAACTTCATTTCCTCCTGACCTACATATAAGTTCTTTTTCTGCAGTGAGGCAGATAGAGGTACAAAGCTGATGCTATGAAGAAGCATTCCTTGGGCTGTGACCAGGCCGCTGCTGCCATGTCTGTCCACTCTGGGGGTTTTAGTACAGCTATTTTCTCTGGTGGTTTATGGCCTGAGGCAGAGAATAGTGGATTCCTGGAATTTTGGTAGTAGAAGCCCTGCAGGAGTGTGGTAGTGACTTGCAAAAGTAAGAATATGGAAGTTCTTTGCCATGTGTTGACATAGCTGACAGCAGGATTTGTAGACTATCATATCCCCTTTTAAATCATCCCACAAAATGAACTGGCAGTGTAAGTGTTTTGTACCTCAAACTGCCAGTTCATTTTGTGGGATGATTTTGCAAATTCCCTGCTCTGGTTTCAGTGTTTGTCTTAGGCATGGGACATGAATGGGAGTGGTCTCAGGAAGCTGTTTGGATGATTCTGCCTTGCCCCGAGTCGGGCGCCAGCTCCAGGGCCCTTTGTAGGGGAGAAGTATTTCGCCGTCCCTGCAGGCTCTTCACAAACTGCTCCTTTCCTCCCGCCTGTCATCACCATCCCCTCTCTGGACTTTACTCTCACATAGGCTGATAGTTCTTTGGCTCCTGAGTAGTTTTCCATTCAGCCTATATTTGTCTTTTTCACTTTGAGTCAAGTCGTAAATAACTGTTTACATAGTTATTATAATACAACTGCCAATACTTTGTAGCTTTCCCTATTCAATTTTTAAAATGTTTACTTAATTTTGCTTTTTATAAAAAAATAGGAAAAATATGGTGCCTTGCTCCATAATTGTTAGTTGAGGATATATTTTTATTCTCATAGTCACAAAAGAAGTGCATTGGTTTTGAAAACATTCAGTAAATGCTTCTAAATCCAAAGTCCATACCAAATCTACTATTTACTCACTTTTAAATGATAATTTTGAGGTAGACGTTTTTTCATAGTTAACTTTTAGAGTATTTTGTTATACTTCTATTTCTCATACCCCTGTCCACTCTGTGGATTAGACTACTACTACTTTTTTACTCCATATTTCAGGTAAAACATTGTATGATAGTAATATTTATTAAGTTCTTACTTGTCCTATTACTTTTCTAAGTGCCTTACATTGATATCCTCACAGTAATCCTGTCATTTAATAATTATCCTTATTTTAAGGAAAATGAGGCACAAAGAGATTAAGTAAAACTTTTCTGAGATTATACATCTAAGAAGTGGGTAACCCAAGTAAGTCTGCCTCCAGAGCTTTAACTACTCCAGAGCTTTTGTTACTACTCTGCCTATAGAGTCCAAATACACTCAGTCCTATGGGGACTCTGCAGATAGGACTAAGGACTTCCATCTGTAGGCTCATTTTGCTTTGGATGAATCTCTGATCTGATCCCACCAGTTGTCCTGTCCCATCCCAGGCATGACATGTGACCTGTCCACTAGGTGTGGGTATAAAAGGCAGTCTTTTGGAAATGTGCTGGAATTTGAATTGAGCCCTTATAAAAATCTGATATTTTTAATCGAATGAGTTCTGTCAACTCACATTATGGTGGTGAATTCTGCTATGAACAACCAAGTCCATTAAGATTATATCATTTTTTATCTCAGCGTTTTCTGGGCACCAAGTCTTCTTTCTTCACAGGTACCTAAGATGTTTTGCTTTTACCTCTGCAATTAATTCAGTCACCACGTGTTATTACTTACTATTTCAAGCTTTCTTACATCTGTCATAAAATGGTGAATAGTTAAACATTAAAACTGATACATTTTAAAAATATGTATTAATTCATTTAAAATAACACAATAAATCCATTTTATGTTAACATAAATAACACGTTTTTAAGAGAATAACCATATTCAAAAAAATTTTTAATGTAGTTGGAGGAGTAGATTTTTTTACATTTTTGCAAGTCTTTTTTTTTTTTTTCCTTTTTGTCTTTTTTACTGACTGGTAACGGGATCGCAACCCTTG
>NW_007729584.1:257220-261628 GCF_000696425.1 Galeopterus variegatus
CCCCTTTGCAAGTCTTTTTAATGTCTGGCTTTAGAAGACAGCTGGATTCTCATATGTTTCTTCATTCCAGCTGTTGTAATTTGTTGGTTTATTTGAAGTATATGAAGAAAATCTTGCCTTATACACAAAAGGGAGGAGTATTATAACAGCTTTTTCTGATAATTGTGGATTATTTTTTATTCACACCAAACTTAACAAAGAGTAGTTTCTTAAAGTTTCATTTTTTGCAGTATAAAATCTGAACCATAATGAGCAAACTTTTTATACTCTTATAATAAAATCCATTGGTCGGTCTTGCACAGAATGGATCTTATGTAATGTCATTCATTGGCCATTTGGAAAATACTGGTTTACTGAGTTATACAGATCTTCCAAATGTTGACACATTTTAGTATACTTGATACATTTCATTATTTAAAAAGTCACTTGTGTTACACCGTTCTCATCAAAAAAGTCTTTAAGTACTAGGAAGCTTTCAAGCTCATGTATTCAAGATACGGTTTTCAAAATCATTTTCATTCCATTCAAAATATTTTCTAATTTCCCTTATGATTTATTCTTTGACTTATTGATTATTTAGAAGTATAATGTTTGATTTTCAAATATTTAGGGATTTTCCAGCTATCTTTCTGTTACTGATTTTAATTTCGTTGTGGTCATACTTTGTATGATTTCAATTCTTTTAAATTTATTGCAACTTGTATTATGACCTAGAATATAGTCAATATTGATAAATGTTTCATGTATGTTTGAAAATATTGTATATTCTCTTGTTGAGTGGAATATTTTATAAATATCAATTCAGTCAAGTTAATTTTTCAAGTATCTTTCTGTTCTTTTTGGTTTTCTGTATATTTGTTCTCATTATATATAGAGAGGTATTGAAATCCCCCAGTTATAATTGCAGATTTGTCTTTTTCTCATTTTTTGGTTGGTCACTTTTTGTTTCATGTATTTTGAAACTGTTATAAAGTTTATACACATTTAGAATTATTATGTCCTCTTGATAAAAATCTCTAAATATTTGAAAATTAAACATTATATTTCTGAATAATCAGTAAGTTTTATCATGGTGAGCTGATCTCTCTACCTTGGGTTCATCCTTATTCTGATGTTTACTTTGTTGTCTAGGTTGTTTAGTTTGCCTTTGATTAGTGTTAGCATGAAAAGGAAGTACTTACTATGTTGCCAATTCTAGAAAATTCTACAACTTGCAGACTAATTTATAGTAACAGAATGTAGATCAGTGGTTATCTGGGAATGAGATTATAAGGACAGATGGATTACAAAGGGACACTGGGAAACTTTTGGACATGATCAAAATGTTTGTCATCTTGATTGTTATGATTTTTCAAGCATATACATATGTAAAAACTTAACAGATTGTACATCTTAAATGTATGCTGTTTATTGTGCATCATTTATACCCCCAATAAAGCTGTTAAAAAAAAAATGCTGTTAGTACACTTGATCTCATTGTCTTGATACTAGTGGGTTTTTTCACCATTGCTTTTATACCGTCAGTGCAAATGTTAACACAGTGAAATAGGCAAATAACATCTTAGTAGTATTATGAAAATAGTTTTGACCTCACAGATTCCCTGAAAGGGCTCCAGGGACCCCCAAGGGGTCTATTGACTACTTTGAAAACCTCAGGTCTACAACATCACTTCTGTAATTACTCTATTCCTCCAGTTCTGACTCCTCTTCTAGTTAAATAAAGCTCAAACAGTTTTATATGAAAATGCATTTCAAGTCATGTTTCAAATTAAGTATTGAAATATTTTAATCATGTTTACAAACATTTCCCGACTTAAAATTATATAAGGATAGCATTTAACACCCTCCCCAATATGGCTGACCCTACTTATTTCCTTTGCATAAGCCCCGTCCATTCTCCTCATTGACTGTCGGACGTACCATGTTCTCTCTCACCTCTGGCCCTTGCTCATGCCCTTCTCAATTTCTGTCTATTAAAGTTCTGCTTCTTAGGGACTGGCTCAGATTTAGCGTTGGCTATGAAGCCTTCTTAACCACTTGTACCCATATATATCTGTCCCTTATCTTTTATTCCTGTCAGTTTTATTCAGATTGTATTTAAATGGTGCATAACATAGATTGCTTGTGTCTTGTTCCTCTAACAATATTATAAGCTCTTTGGGATATGTTTTATAATTTTTTATTCCCCAAACTGCTAATATCCTGAATATATAATAGATATTTCAATGATTACATAGTGTATTTTTTTTACTAGTGTTAACCATTTCTGGTTTTGATATTTCTTTAGGACCCTTCAGAGAATGTTCTGACTTACACCCCTGGCTTTACCCTTATCAAATTTTCTGCGTTTTCTAGTTGATCAAGTGTAGTGTTTGTCAATCTTGATAAGAAATTCTTAGCTCTCTTTAGCCTTCTACTAGTTTTGTAGATTTTTACTGGATTTTTATGTAAATTTTTATGGCCTCTACTGGAAGTTTCCATCTATAACCTTATCTTCCACAAATTAAATTCATCCACTGATAAATATGTAATATTTATGTACTGATAAATGTACTTGTAAATATGCTGATATGGTTGGACAATATCCTGTAGCCTCAAAGATGGCCTAAAATTATTATTTTTGACACTTTGCTGACTTTTGTGTATAGCAAATAGTTAGTCTCATATTTTAGTTATACATCATATCATTAGCTGATCTAAGTAAAAGCATTTATTTTGAACATTTTGTTCTCTACTTCCTAAGGAAGGTAGGGAATTTGTGACAGTACCACATAAAATTTCTTTATCTTTGACTCATTAGGTAAGAATGACAGGTTTTACCTTTCGCAGTTATCAATAAGTATCATAGTAATTGAAGCTATTAAGAATCAAAATATAGCAAAAGGAATTTTGGCCTCAATGATGTTTCTTAGGTGGATTCCATTCAGATTGACAACTGAGAGTCAGGAACCTTATTAAATCATCAGGATGCAGAATTTCAAAATGCAATAAATGGAAGATAAGTTCTAACCTGTCTTGGACTTTATACATACATAGCTATGAGAGCATGTTGAAATTGAGGGGGATGGTTTGGTAATGATTAAAGGAATCTGATGGCCATTGATGCTTTCTGAGGAGGCAAAGTGGTGTGTAAAAATTCAGGTGGAGAGAAGAGAGTTTATTGCCTCTTTTCTGTTTATGTACCTAAGGAATTTTCCTTAGGAAAAAAGAGACTTTTAAGTAGTTGTTAATGTATAATATCCATTTAAAAAGCTGTTTGAAATTTAAATTGAAGTATTTATCCTTGATAAGTTTTGTATAATAATTATAGTTAGTGTGTGTGTGTGTGTGTGTGTGTGTGTGTGTGTGTGTGTTTTCTCTCTTTCTTTCTGGCAGCTGTTTGGTGTTATAACACCGTGCTCCAGCCAATGGAGCTAACTGGCCAGCCCATAAATATGTTGTTTTAAAGTTCCATTTTTATTGTTTTTGAACAATATTAGGTTTTTTATTTTTATTTATTTTTTATTCAGTTATAAGTTCATTATGGAATTATGTGNGATGCTTTCTGAGGAGGCAAAGTGGTGTGTAAAAATTCAGGTGGAGAGAAGAGAGTTTATTACCTCTTTTCTGTTTATGTACCTAAGGAATTTTCCTTAGGAAAAAAGAGACTTTTAAGTAGTTGCTAATGTATAATATCCATTTAAAAAGCTGTTTGAAATTTAAATTGAAGTATTTATCCTTGATAAGTTTTGTATAATAATTATAGTTTGTGTGTGTGTGTGTATGTGTGTGTGTTTTCTCTCTTTCTTTCTGGCAGCTGTTTGTGTTCTAACACCGTGCTCCAGCCAATGGAGCTAACTGGCCAGCCCATAAATATATTGTTTTAAAGTTCCATTTTTATTGTTTTTGAACAACATTAGGTTTTTTATTTTTATTTATTTTTTATTCAGTTATAAGTTCATTATGGAATTATGTGTAATCATGGAGAGTAAATAGAACAAGACAAGTTTTAACATGACGGACTGACACAAATTAACTATGATCACAAGTGGCCCAAACAGCATGGTATAGGTAAAAGAACAAATATTTTTGAGTTTGGACATTCTCACAGCCTAGATTCTGTATGAGCTAATGTAGGCTCATTTAACCTCTTTGAACCTTAGATTTTTTTTTTTNTTTTTTTTTTTCTTGTAAAACAGGGATGAAGATAATAACGCATATGTGAAAATATTCTTTAAATACTTTTACCAAGTACTGTACTGTTTTTTAGAATTACACAATTTAAGAATGAATTATTTTGGATTATTGGTTTACATTGTAGGCCAAAAGAAGTTACCGTTTTGAATTTTAAGCATCTTATTAGTTTTTCCTCAATTCTTTGGTTCAGACTGTAAAATTATGGAAGATTTGGTTATTTGTACAACATTTT
>NW_007729584.1:262891-265362 GCF_000696425.1 Galeopterus variegatus
AAATGAAGTAAAACCATCATTATTTACAAATTATGTATTATGTTCAGAACACCATGGCATTGCTTTAAGTGGATAACTTAAAAAAAAAAAAAAAAAAACTTGACAAGGCAGGGCCATCCAAAGAGAAAGGAGAAGAAAGTATCTGCCCTACTTTTCTGTTATAAACAAAGGGCATTTTCAATTGGTCCCATCTTTTATTAACTATGAGTAAACAATGAGTTTTTCTTATAATGCTCACTCTGTGCAGAAGCTGTGCTACATTCAGTCTTATTCTGGAACACTCTAATGTGTCATTTCCATCCCACTTCTCTTAGCATCTTTAAACTACATATAACTTCCCAGATAGATTTTGGGAAGAGGCTAGGAAGCAGTGCTAATAGGAAACCATTGGGATTGGAGGTAGAAGAGGATGAAAAAGCAGGACTGAATTCCTGGTTAACTCCTTTAAGTGCTGGGTAAGATGTGATATTATTTTCTTCTAAAACTACCCCTATCCACTAGAGTATCTAATGAACTACTAAATTACTGTAGCCCTCTATTTGTACCTCCATATTAAATATGATTTTACTCTTTAATTAAAGAGTTGATTATTTGAACCCTTTGGTTCTTGTTTCTCTTCTGTTGTCTTTTATCCTTTTCATTGCTTGTAATCTTCACATTTTATTTGCCTATCAATTGTTTGGACTCAACATTTTCTTTTCACTTGGAGAAACCATGATGATCTTGGTGGTTAATTCTCCAGGCTAGCCTGAGGATGCCTATTTAATTTATAATAAACTTGAAGGTGGTACCATAGAACTCTCCATACCCCTACCCCAAAGTGTCTACAGGAATATTTTTTCAGGGATACATTTCTCTGATATAAGTTTAGGACTAGCCTAGCAAGCTTGTGATAAAGCTCTGATAGAATGGGATTATTGGAGAAAGACTGGATTCCATGGGTTAGCCTCCTGAATCAGTTTGGGCTAGGTTTAGTTGCTTATAACAGAAAACCCGGAATAGAAGGAGACTGACTAAATGCATAGGGGTGATGTTTTTTCCTCATGTAATGAGAGTCTGGAGGTGGGCTGGCCAGTGCTGCAGTGGAGGCACCATCATACTGAAGAGCCCACCTAAGTTCTTTTCTTTCTGCTCTGTCCTTCTTAGTGCATGTCTCTTATCCTCAAGGCTGTCTCATGTTCCAAGATAGCCATCTATATTCCATAGAGGAGGAAGAAAAAAGGGCAAAATGTACTCCCAGCTCTCTGTTTCCCTTTTAAACCAGTTTCCTGGCAGTCCCACCCAGCACCTTCTGCTATGGTTACCATTCAGTCTCATGTCCCCACTTAGTTGCAGGGGAGCCTGGGAAATGGATGTCTTTTAGCTGGGCACATTATCTCCTTGAATGAAATTGGGGATTAAATATGATGAAAGATGGACACCTTCTGCACACCCTGCTCATGGAAAGACATGAAAAATTGAAGCAAGATTTATATTGTAAAAGCAAAGTACAGTTATTCCAGAGTCTCTGCATGCAGCAATTATAAAAACTTGGAGAATTGTAGCATTAAAGTGAGGGTTCCAGGGATGCATCGTGCCCTCTGTCCCATCATCCTGAGGTCATTCTTAGTGCCCTTCCCTGTAGGGGAAAGGAAATAGCAGTTCTCAGGCAGCCAGAGGGCCAGCAGTTCCAAGGGGTGGCCCTATGCCAACTCCCTGGGGCAAGTTACCTGACAGTCATTTTATTTAGTCGATAGGTTAAGTTGATAGTTTGGCAGTCTATTGCCCTTCTCCCTGAGGCAGTGGAAGGGAAAAGAATAAAGTTCATATCTCTCTATTAAGTACTAATGCATTGGTTCCTTGGTGAGGGACCAAAACAGAGATGGGCAAAAACCAAACTTCAACCATTGTTGACCGCTTAATTTTTTGTACAGTTTGCAATAGTGATAGAAACTGCCTTCCAGCATTTTGGGGGGGTAATTTATTTACTACAGGGTGATGTGTCCAGTAGATTGTAAAGTTCTTGATAATAGAGAATTTTGTGTCTTACACTTTTTGTTTCTGTCCTTGATTAGCATGTCACTGTTATTAGTTGGGATGTGTTGATTCAAGTAGGTGTGGTATAGCAGTGATTCTCACTCTCTCTGAGATCCTGAATTCCCTTTATGATCCTGAGATGCAATTTGTAGATTATATAATTACCTACACATGTAACTTTTCAAAGTTGTTAAAATGCCTTCCCTATAATGTAAAGAAGAATTTAAAAGGATGTAATTTATAATAAAATATCACGTATTTTGATGTATAAGTGCACAGTGACCACTCTGGAAAACATAGGTCAAATAAAGGCCTATGATTAAGCTGACCTCCAAAAACCAATACATCATCATTTGAGTCACACTCAGTTGAGTCCAGAAACAAGGGCCAACCTTGATGCACACCTTGGTCTGCAGTGCTCCTTTCCTGATGTTGCAGACCCTGAGGGGGCTTGC
>NW_007729584.1:266138-267583 GCF_000696425.1 Galeopterus variegatus
AAAGGATGTAATTTATAATAAAATATCACGTATTTTGATGTATAAGTGCACAGTGACCACTTTGGAAAACATAGGTCAAATAAAGGCCTATGATTAAGCTGACCTCCAAAAACCAATACATCGTCATTTGAGTCACACTCAGTTGAGTCCAGAAACAAGGGCCAACCCTGATGCACACCTTGGTCTGCAGTGCTCCTTTCCTGATGTTGCAGACCCTGAGGGGGCTTGCCAGGTTCTATGCTAGGCCTATCCCAGATGGCTCTTATCAGTCACTGTGTGTTAGGAGAATTGTTTGAATTTGCGTATCGGCCTAGGATGACCAAGAAACCCTAGGATCAAACCCACCAGAGCTATATTCACCCAGGAAAAAAATTCCAGAAGTGAAATAGAGTAATAGTGTTCCAGCTAATAAAAAACATGAACTGCCAAGGCTGAGGATGGATAAACGTAGAAACTAAACTCAAGCTCTACTGTGTGCCATGGACTCCACTGATTGCTAGAGTTATTGAGGTGATTAAGTGTTCAAAAGACAGACAATGACCCTACAATATGAGAAGTTATTTATTCATTCTGCAGTCACTGAATCTGTTTTTCAGGCACTGTGCTAGGGCTAGAGAGTCACCAACAGCCCTGTTCCCTCTCTTCACGGAGCTCGTATTTTAGTTGAGAAGACAGACAAGTGAGTCAAACAGGTAGTGGCCAATTGTCATAAGTGTTCTGAAGTTTTTTTTTTTTTTTTTTTTTTTTTTTTTTTATAGACCAAAATCAAGAGTAATAGGAGAGGGATTCACTTTTTAGGTAGGGTAAACTGGGAAGCCTTCTCTGAGAAAGGTGATAATTAAGCTAATACCTAAAAAATGGGAAGCTAGCCACGTGAGGAGAGGGTTAAGAACTTTCTAAGCAGAAAGAATAACATGTGCAAAGGCCTTGAAAAGGGGAAAAGTTCCCTTTTGGAAAAGGAGAAAGAAGGCCAGTGTGACTGGAGTCCCAATGAGATGGAGAGTTTTAGAGATAGCGAGGTGAGAGGGCTGCCCATGTGGGCCCATGATAGAAGGTGTTTGGATTTAGTTCTAAGTGCAAAGCAAGGGAGCGACGCAGCTTGCATTTTAAGGTCACTCTTGCTGCTGGGAGGAGAATGGGTCAGAGACAAAGAATGTGCAGAGTGCTTTGGGAATCCAGCAGAGAAAATGGCCCACTTTGCATGAAGGGTAGTAGAAGGGTTCAAAGAAGGGACATTTGAATTGGTTCTTCAAAGATAACAATAAAGTGGGGTATAGAAGAGACAGCAAGAAGACCAGCCAGGCTGAGGGAGAAGCAAAAGCAGGGCGGTCTGTGCTCCACACTGGGAAAATTGTAGCAATGGTATTCTGGTACCAGATCCTGCATCCCTGTTACTGTTCTGAAATGCAATTTGTAGGTGATATAATTCCCTTCATATGTAATTT
>NW_007729584.1:268813-269655 GCF_000696425.1 Galeopterus variegatus
AGAAACAAAACAGGTAAACTACATGCTGTCTGTTTTGTGATGTTTACTTTGACTCTCTGCTATTCCCTCTTAAATCCCTCCCTTTTGGTTTTCCCAACCAATGTGCAGCTGAATTTTAGGTAGTTTAGATCACCCCGCTCTAATCATTTCAAAATACTTTTGCTTTTAAAGTCAGTACTGTGCCAGATAGAGGTCAGGGAAGCCTGAGCTCGTTTTCTCATACAGTGAACGCCCCCCACCCCCCAAGCCTGTAGAAAAATCTTCCTTTTGTGATGCTTTCTGGAGCAGCGTTTTTCATCTGGGGTTGGTCTATTAACTCCTTGAAAGAATATGTGAATTTTTGTGTGTGTGTACATTTCTTTGAGGATAGGGGCATTAGCATTCATTAGATTTCCAAAGGCATGTGTCTATAAGATTAACAATCACTTAAACCTGTTTCTTCTTACCTAAGGCAAAAAAAATTCTCCCTTTCATTCTGAATGTCTTTCAGCTGTCGTTAATTGAATTTCTCAGACTAAAGTGTGGTAAATTGTTCAACAGGGACCAAGTTCATTGGAAGTCTCCCCTAAGCTCCCTGCTGGGATCTTGGAGCCTCCTCTGCTAACTTCTGTCAGAGCACTTACCACATTATATTGAAAGACTCTGTTTATGGGACCATCTCCCATTATTAGATTTGAAGGGTAGGTGTGTATTATATTAATTTTTGTATTCCCAACACCAAGCATCATACCAGGTATGTGGTAGATGCTCAAAAATATTGTTGGCTCGAACAAAAATGCTCTTTCTAGTCTTCCTCAAAACCATCCATTAAATGTCTCTTTAAAATCCTCTTTCTCGGGGCC
>NW_007729584.1:270869-273933 GCF_000696425.1 Galeopterus variegatus
AAGATTTCTTGAATTGCCTGGAAACCTAACCTCCTCCGTCTGTAGCATTTTGTATAAGAAAATATTCCAAGTGCCAGAAAACAGATGTGCAAGTGAAAATGTGCAACTCTAGCATACAGAGGAGTGGGTTGGTTCTTGATGGATTGTAACTTTATTTCAAAATAGGATGTGAGATGGTCTGACTTTGGGTTTCCTGGAAGAAATGGACAAGAAAGTACGTTGTGGATCGGCTCCCTGGGAGCCCATACACCCTGTCATCTGGACTCCTATGGTTGCAACTTAGTATTCCAGGTACAAGGCAGGTAATGCACATGCGTGGATGTTTTGCAGGGTAGGGGGAGGAGATCATGAGAGGAGGAATGAGTGCTGGGTAGGCAGCAGGACCGTAAGGCTTAGTCTCAGCCCCTGCTATCAGCCTGCCTTGTGCCCAGGGCAGACCTCTTAACTTCTGGTCTGCTTCCTCCTTTGTATATAGTAAGGGGAACCGTTGAAATGGTGGTTTCCATGTGTCCGTCTCAGCCACGATCAGGATTGTCTTCAAAAAGCTGATTCTAGAACTCCAGGATTCCACTCCTAGTTCAGCTTGACAGCTCTCTGCTTAGCTTTTTTTTTTTTTTTACATAATAGTATACATTCGTAATTTCCAAACTTTTATTTAAAAGCAGGAATGCCCTTTTTTCGAATCTGAATAAATAAGAGCCAAGCAGTTTGTTGAAAGGAAGAGGCTTTACTGTTACCCTCAGGCCCTGAGGGGATGCCAGGGAGTCCAGTTTGAAAGATACTGGACTTGGGCCGGCCCAGTGGTGCACTGGAGAGTGTGCCGCCTGGGAGCGTGGCGGCGCTCCCGCCGAGGGTTCGGATCCCATGTGGAGACCGGTTCCTGCTCACTGGCTGAGCGCGGTGCGGGCGCAACACCGAGGGTTGCGATCACGTTGCTGGTCCCCGGTACGGGCGCGACACCGAGGGTTGTGATCCCGTTGCTGGTCCCCGGTACGGGCGCGACACCGAGGGTTGCGATCCCGTTACCAGTCAGTAAAAAAGACAAAAAGGAAAAAAAAAAAAAAGAAAGATACTGGACTAGATGGTATTTATGGCCACTTTCATCTCTAAATTTTAGTTTGTGCCTACCTGTAGACACAATGCAGTATATTATTACCTTAAGTTGGTTTTTATCCTCATCTATCTGTGGACCCTAAGAGATATAAGGGCTAAGTCAGGCAATACTTTTGTTAGTACCTGGTTCCTGGAGTTATATGAGAGTTTAAGTGTTTGCACCACTTAGAGGATGTACTGAAATGTTGTATGTGCAGCCTTATTTCCCCCCTAATTGATTATGCCCCAGTCTTCTCTCCTGACTTTTTGGGACATTTATAGGACAGCACAGAGGGAAAGACAGAAATGGCCATGTATAAGTTCTCAGACCTATTATACACAAAAAGGATTACAAGTCAATCCAAGAGAAACCATGCATGTGAATTCAGTTCACATGGGAAGCACTCTACACATGTGTAAACTACAGAATGATATAAGATAGTTCGTTCTTTGATTCATCAAATCTTTTTTAAAGGGTCTAGAATGTCTCAGGTACATTGCTTCATGCTGTGGATGCAACAGTGAATCAAGTGTGCATGGTCTCTGCCCTTGTAGAGCTAATAGTTTGAAACTTGGTAAGAGAGGGCATTTTAAGTGGCCTCTTTCCATGTTATCTGAATTGAGAAACAAGCCAAGGAAATTCAAGTTGGAAAAACATTACAAAAAATACCTGAGTTGTTAATATAGCTTTATTTAACTTTGTAGTAGAGTATATTTTCTGTCCTCATATGCCTCTGGAGTAATAAAATAACTTCAGTAAATATCCACTGAGTATCCTTCTGTGCAAATACCATGTGTTACAGTAGGTACAGTGGTGAATGAGTAAGATACCCTCTCTACCCCAAGAGAGTTTACAGCTAGAGTGCAGGCAGGCCCACAGATAGTGGTGATACAGGGCAGAATGTACATGCTCTTGAGTTGAGGAAGGTTTCCCAGAGCTGTGGAACTGAATCCTAAAACCTGGAAAGATCACTGAAGATTTCATAGAGGAGCTGCCATTTGTGGTGGCCTTTGGAGGATGTTCAGAAGACACAGATGGGGTGGGCAGGGAGACCCTGGGAAAGCATGGGGTATATAGAGGACCCTGTGAGTCATTTAGTATAAGTTGTGCATTGGAGACAGGGATGGAGCCAGAAAGGCAGGTTGGAGCCTGAGGGTCTTGACTCCCAGACAAACACTGCTTACCCTCTGTTCTTTCAGCATGCAGAACCACGAGAAGTTTTCTGAGTGGGGAATGATATGGTGATTGAGTACCTTTTCTGATAGAACACCATATGTACAGTGTTACATTTTAAGACAAGCAAAGCAGATTGGATGAGGTGGTTATTATGGGCTCTTCCTTTGGGAAATACAGCTGTGGTGTGGGGCAAGGAGCTGGGATCTGGAGAAGCCAGTAGATAGGAGACCTAGTTCTGGGTCTGCCACTGACCACTAGCCCAGTGAGTGACACTGAGCAAGCAGTGGGTGTCTCTGCCACTACTGTGAAAAGGAAATTAGACTGGTGATCTCTTTGGAGTCCTTTCAGCTTAAATTCTAAACATACTAAGTACCGAAAACTATTTCCAAGCTAGTCACAGATACAGTGGAATGGAGCAACTTTATCATCCCAAAGCTTTGAGATGAGCCGAACAGCTTTTGAACTTCAATGACTTTTAAGCTTATAACGATATAAATTGATAGATAGGCTGCCTTATAGCTCCAAAATGAATTTCTGAAAAGTAAAGCATTTCATTATTCCTATAAAGCCGTCAAATTTCCAAAGCAAAGTTAAGACTTTGGTACATATTTCTTAGTTTGAAAATACTAGCCACTACTTCCCAATTCTGAAAGGACTTGGTAGCCCCAATGTAACTGCAGGAAATCACTACTAGGTTTTATTTCTCTTTGCTTTCTCATCTATGTATTTGTCTCTGTCTCTTTCTTTTCTTCTCACCGGTGACCATTGAGAAGGTGCCTGTATTCCTTTAAGGAT
>NW_007729584.1:274063-284974 GCF_000696425.1 Galeopterus variegatus
TATTTCTTAGTTTGAAAATACTAGCCACTACTTCCCAATTCTGAAAGGACTTGGTAGCCCCAATGTAACTGCAGGAAATCACTACTAGGTTTTATTTCTCTTTGCTTTCTCATCTATGTATTTGTCTCTGTCTCTTTCTTTTCTTCTCACCGGTGACCATTGAGAAGGTGCCTGTATTCCTTTAAGGATTGAATTTAAATGAGTAAAATGAACACTTAGCTGCTGCCTTTGTCCATGTTTTGTTTCAAGTTTCTGTCTCTTTCTTTTCTTCTCACCGGTGACCATTGAGAAGGTGCCTGTATTCCTTTAAGGATCGAATTTAAATGAGTAAAATGAACACTTAGCTGCTGCCTTTGTCCATGTTTTGTTTCAAGTTTGGAGTACTAACTTGTATCTTATTTTTTTAATTAGGAAAAGATGGCATCTCTTTCCTCCTGAAGATACTCCTTTCCTTTATCCAACTAGAATCCCTTATGAAGAATCTAGTGTGTTCAGTAAAATCAATGTTGTCAATCCTGATTTAAAGCGTTTTCCTCAGTTCCAGAAAGCTCAAAGACGTATGGTTACACTGAGCCCAGGACAGGTAATGGGGTTTTTAAACATTGATAACCTGACAGTGGACATCACAGCTGTAACTCTCTCAAATCCTGTGCCACATGCTTCCTACCTAGTACAAATAAATGAGGATGGTTTTCTTTCCTCTACTCAGCTATTGGAAGGAAGGCAGCTTCTCCACTTCTCTGCTTCACAGGTCCTGGAAAAGAGATGGGTTAGGACACAGCTCCTCCTATTGGTGAAAAGGAAAATGGACTTTGGAGGAAGACAAGAGCCCACAGGCTATTTTCATTCAGATTAAGAAGTGTCAAGGCATGGGTACAGAGATGAGCATCTCTGGAGAATTCATTCACAGTTAATATCTGTTAACTATGGTAGAAGTGAACCCAGACATGTAATCACAGGTTGGAGTGCATCTGGATGGTGGGCCAACAGAGGCAGAATGAACTGAGCATGATCTTCCTTTAAGCAAAAATGGATTTTGCTTTTGTAAATTACTATCTCTGAAACATTTCCAAAGGTATTATACTTAGTACTGCTACCCAAGGGGGAAAATTTCCTTTACAACAGTGGCACTTGCTGTCTGATATTTTATTAACAATTTGAAAGGTTTTCTTAGTCTCTTTTAAGGAGTCTTTATTCCCTTGAGTTTCCCTCCCCCCTGCCTGTCTTCCTTCCACTGCTCCGTTCTCGTTGGCCCTTTTCCTGCTTCCTTCACACTCAGGTACTATTAACCCAAACAATTTGAATTGACCAACTTACCTCAACCTGTTAGCAGTCACTGCCCATTCACCTCTCCCCCCAGCTCCTGACAACCACTAATCTATTTTCTGCCTCTGTAGATGGGCCTATTCTGGATATTTCACCTAAGTGCAATCACATAATATGTGGCCTTTTGTAAAAGTCTGGATTTTTTGCAAAGTATAATGTTTTCAAGGGTCATTCACGTTGTTGAATATTATCAGCACTTCATTTCTTCTTTATGGCTAAATGATATTCCACTGTGTGGATAATTTTGTTTATCTGTTCATCAGTTGATGGACATTTGGGTTGTTTCTACTTATTGGCTATTATGAATAATGCTGCTATGAAGATTTGTATAGAAGTTTTTCTATGAATATGATTTTAGTTCTGTTGAGTAGAATTGCTGGGTCATATGGTAACTCTGCTTAACTTATCGAGGAATTGTTAAGCTATTTCCCACAGCAGCTACAACACGTTACATTCCTGCCAGTTATCCATGAGGGTTCCAATTTCTTCACATCCTCCCCAGCACTTGTTATTTTCCTTTATTATTATTATTATTATAGCAATTTTAGTGGGTGTGAAGTAGTTGCCAATTTATTTTCTATCTTTAGTAGCCAAATTTGAGTGAGTGATTCTGTTGTATCACTTTTTTCTTACATCCTGTCTTCATCCACCATAAACTGGCTCTCTTTTAGTGGTCCCTCTTACTGCCCAGTTCTCCTAAAAGGAACTCTCTTCCCATCTCCCAGCCCTGCCTTGTTCATAGTAAGTGCCACTGGTTTCCTGAGTCTAAAGCCCAAAAGCTTCAGATCATCTTCATTTGCTTTACTCAACCTTACATAGGAAGTCTCAAACTGAGTCTGGACAGAAGATATCCTTCTTGAGTCTGCCTGTTGCTTTTGTTTAGTATATTTTCCTATTTAGATCTTAACATTTAATAATTGGACCATTGCAAGAATCTCCTGTCCTTCTTAATGTCACTGTTTTAACCATCACCCTACTCAGAATTTATCAGTGACTCCTAATGCCTACAGGGTAAAATCCAGATTTTTTTATTCTGAATTCAGGGTCCTCCACTGGCCCTGACCTAATTCTCCTACCTTACCTCCTGTTACTCCATCTGCAGTAGTAAGACTGACCTACTTTGCTGTCCCTCCATAGTCCCGCCTCCTTTGTCTGTGCCACTTCTTCTTCCTAGAATGTCCTCATTCTTTTCTTTGTCTAAATTTTCTCCTAGCTCTGGTTCCAACCTTCATCCACGTTGCCCCTGACCCTCTAGTTCATGCCTCCTTCTCTCACCTCTGAAGTTCTCAAGCATTGAATGTCTTCTAATTGACTAATATACTGCCACCTTTCTACACATTGTCTTCTCATTGGCTAGATTGTGAACTGTGAGAGAACAGAAACTCTGTCCTATATTTTTACCTATGCCCTTTCTCAGAATGCATGCCACTATTTTGCATCAGAAAGGAATAATTAGAATCTCAGAATCCTGTACTAAAATTTAGGTGCAGAGAAGACCCAGGATTAAGGAGAATAGAGAAACTGGCGATATCCTTTGTTGAACATGCAAACTTGTCTATAAAAAAAGGAACAACAGGGAAAAAAGATTGTGGGGATTTTTCTCTTGTTTTCCTTCCCCTCAGCAATATTACTTTGAACTCATTTGTATTCCTTTTTTTCCTAGCATCCTCAATTAGGGTCTGATTCTGGTATAAAAATGAAATGTGCTAACCATTTTTTGTTTGGTTTTCAGGTTCTGTTTGTTCCCAGACACTGGTGGCATTATGTAGAATCCATTGATCCTGTCACTGTCAGTATAAACTCATGGATTGAGCTGGTACTTTTTTGTTGTTTTTAAAATAAATGTAATCCCTGCTTTTAAGATATACAGAGCCTGTCTGTAAAACTTGGTGGTTAATTTTCTTTAACCAGCATTTCAGTATTACTTTGTTTTGATGTGCTGTAATTTATGTATTCTGTCCTTTGTTGGTGGATGTTTAGGTTGGAAGTAGGAATTTTAGTGATGTGCCACTCTCCTTCTTTTAAGGACACACAGTGGGCCCTGATGTTGGCATGCCAGGGTCCTCTCCCTTAACCAGGGTTGTTAGGAAAATTGCGTTAGGCCTGGCTGCATCTGCTGAATGTGCCCCACACTGCCTCCCAGTCCCATCCCACACCATCTGGTTCACGATCCTCATCACTAATTGCAGAATTCTCAGTTTTGGCTTACACATTTTCTCAAAGCATAGTCTTTCAGTGCTAGGTTTTATTATTTCATTTCTGCCAGAGGCTTTTTTTACTCTCTGATATGCTATGCTCAATTATGGTTGCCTGCTCTATTTGATAATTACAATAGCTGCCCCGTGTGCTCAAGTCTGTCTCTTCAGCCCGAGGCCTTAATTGTATCTGTGCTGTCTTTAATCAGAGGCTTTGATTGCACTCATGCCCTCTTTAACCTGAAGCCCTGATTGCATCTCTGCTCTCTTTAACTCTGAGCCGTGATTGCATCTCTCCGGTCTCTTTGGCAGCTGCATCCTCCCCTCAGTCAGGTTTGTCCTATCCTTTGACAACAGGAAGGGCTTTGGAATAGGTGGAGCATAAGGAATATTGTAACAGGAAGCTGTATTGCATAGACCTCAAGAAGAGAAGAGGTGTAGCCACTGGGACTTAGGTGAGTGGTACTGCAAGAGATCGGTAGACTCACAATTAGAAATTTTGCTTGTAGCATGCTGAACTAGAGTAGGAGCAGATGTCTAGGTAGGGTCCATGGAGTCCATTTCCACTCCCAGTGCCAAAGTCTCATCTGCAGTAGCCCTGACAGATGCTTCACCTCCCAAGGAAGCTCATTTGCTGTTAAACAGTGGAGCTGTCATCTGCCTGTTTGTAACCCTATCTGTTTTTTCTAAAACTATACAGATTTTTTTCTTTTTAAATATTTGAATATACCTGCTATGTGTCCCCTTAGTCCTTTCTTTTTGCAAGCTCCAAACCTCTAACTTCTTTAATGAGATGTTTTTATATGACTCTTTTTTCCCCAACTCTTCACCTTTCTGGTCATAGGTTTTGGAATCAGGCAGATTTGTTACAGGTTACCTTTGTTAGCTGTCTAACCTAAATGGTTACTTAATCTCTTCCACCCTCAGTTTCCTCACTTGTAAAATGGGGATTATAATTGAACCCACCTCTGAAGGGTGGTTGTGAGGCTTACATTGGGCAACACATGTAAAAGCATCTAATATAGTTCCTGCCATATGTGAAATGTTTAAAAAATAGGAATTGCTATAAGGAAGCTCTTAGGTTTTAAAGCTACCATACACATATAACTCAAGCACTCCAGGTTCTGATATTCCTGTCATGAGTTACATAGATTTGGATCTATGGGTGGTATTGCTGGTCTGTCAGGTATACAGTACTCAAGTTCATGAGATAATGGCAACATGTTTTCCAAATGTCTCTATCAGTTTGCACTCCCACTATTAGTATATAAGACTTCTGTCTGTCAAAGTATATTTCTCCACTACTTGGAATTATCAGACTCTCTTTTGCCAGTTTCATGGGTTTTTCAACTTGCATTTCCCTGGAGGTTAAGCATATTTTGGTATGTTTACTAGTCATATGATTGCTGTTTTTTGAAATGCTTGTCTTCATGTCTTTTGCCCATTTAAAAAAATTTGGTCATTTGTCTTATTGATGTGTATAGGTTCTTTATATATTCTGGATATTAATCTTTTACTGACTATATTATAGATATCTAGTTTTTTTCCTTCATGGTGTTTTTTGATGGACAGAAGTTGATTTTAACGTAATTTATTAATGCTGTAGTTTATGCCTATTATATCCTATGAAAGCCATGTTTAGATGGTTTGCCACCTCATTCTTGTAGCCAAGCATGTTTGTTATAAGTTATCTCCCATCCCTCATATAATTTGCTTGTTAAACTCTATAGGGATTATTCCTCTGTGTGTAGTACTTTTTAAAAAAAACTTTAAACATGTCAAAGAATGGAAAACACATCATAAGGTAGTTCATACTTGAGGTCTATGTCTTATAGACAGCATACATACTTAAATTTGACTGGGGAAATGTTCTACATCTCTCCTAGATGGCAGATGGTGATTGAATGCATAAAATTGTGATTCAGCAATTAGCATATTCATTCCTTCTATAACAAAGCTTATGTTAATGAGAGAACAGAACACCCAATTAAAAGAGACTCTATTCTCTTTATTAAGCCATGAGATGCAGGGACAGATGATAAAAATGTGGTTTTTTATCTCCACTTAGGAAGAGGACCACCTCGCCCGGGTAGAGGAGGCAATCACCCGCATGCTTGTGTGTGCCCTGAAAAGTGCAGAGGATCCACACAATACCAGAGCTTGGCTAAACCCAACTGAGGTAGGTGCTTCTGATTTTAATAATGGCAGTCAGTTTCCTGTGGTAAATCAACCCTGGTTAGAACATTTGTTTTCTAATTTTACTAAATGTATATAACCATTCTAAAGGACTTTTCTTTTTCCTTAGGTTGAGGAAACATCCCATGAAGTCAATTGTCACTACTTGAATGGAGCTGTTTCTGCCTTTTTTGATCATTATGGAACAGCTAAGGTAGAAGAAATCCAAGCGCTGAGAACAAATGGAGAGCACATGAAAAAGGAAGAATTAAATGTGTGCAGCCACATGGAGGTGGAACAAACATGCAGCCCGAACCTCACCAGGGGAACGGGGAGACAGGAGGTGGCCAGTCCCTTTGGCCCTTATCTGGTTCCTGTAACACCGAGATCTGAAGAACTACCTTCAGAAAGAGAAGGCATATTTGGAAGTGCTGGAGAAGGATCTGTCGACAAAGATGGAGAACACTTTGGAAAATTGCATTGTGCCAAAAGGCAGAAAATGATGAGCACAAGTGAGAATGCAGATGTGGAACAGACCGCGTCAGATAGTGCCATGGCCCCTTCTCACACATTCATTTCTACAGATGACTTGCTGGACTGCTTGGTGAATCCTCAGATAACCAGGATGGTGGCACAACTTTTGATACAAGGCAGAAGTTTATCATTCTAATAGAAGATGACTTTTTAAATAATGTTTTTAAAAATATATTTTTAAATAGAATGATTTTAAAACCAAAGGTGGGACAGCAAAAGGTCAGTTTGCACGTTTGTAAATGTATTATATAAACCTAAATAATTATATTTCAGTTGCCACCTTCTTTCATGCACATTGCTCTTTGGCCAAACTGGCTCCTTTTTGTTTGTAGACCTCCTTTCCTCAGCCTTTCCCTTTCCTCCCCCATCCCATCCTTTCAGCTTATCTCATATGTGAGTCCCAGGAGTTCCCAGCAGGAAGAAATCTCTCATGAGCCTCAACCAGGGGTCATCCTGCTGCTTGTTTTTGTAAATAAAGTTTTATGGAACACAGTCATGCTGTGTATTTACTTATTGTCTATGGCAGCTTTAGGATTACAGTGGCAGAGCTGAGTAGTGACAGACTATATAGCCCTCTATATAGACTATCTAGGGAGGTGATCTCTCTTGTAACACCTGCAGAATTCTCACTGGTCAACCCCTGACATCCAGAGCAGGATACCAATCAGCAGAAAAGTAGGAGGGGGTCCAGTGTAAGGCATCCTATGGAAGGAACTAGACATGTGGGAACACCAGTCCTGGGAATAAAAAGGACTGGATGATACTCCTGAAACAGTGACTAACACCTTGCTTCAGTGAAATTGATCCCACTCAGTACATTCACAAGACCTGGAGTAATTATTACCATTACTAAGTAAGAATTTAGAAATTAGAAAAGTATATTGATCTTTGACTAACCATGAGTGAAACAAATATAACAAAAAAGATGTGCCAAGTCTCCTTTTGGGATGAATTGACTGCTGGCCCCATCCTACTGTCCTCACACTGAAGGTATCAATAAATCCAAAGAAGGTATATACGTTCTGGGAGAGAGAGGGAGGGAGGGTGGTGGTATGCCCAGGGAGAGGTCTGAAAAGAGCTCTTCTGTGGCACTTATCACTATCTGACTGTGAGGCAGCTTCAGTGTTTACTGGTTTCCAAATTGTCTGAGTCTGGTGAGACAGAACATCCTCACACACAAGTTACATGAAGCAGTGGATTTATTATTTACAAATAATAAATTTATGAACCTGACCAAGGGTGGATGAAGTTTCATCTGCATGTGCCCCACTTGCTGAGGGACCCTGGAAAGCAGCCTTCCCCAGGCCATGTACCTCAGGGGCCACAGGACATGCTGGGCTAAGGCACTGAAGGACATCCTGTTTCCAGGAGGGGACTGGAACAGAGCCTAGGCTGTTCCGGACAGTCCCTCCCTATTTCGAGACATTGCATTCTCAGTGCACTACAATTATTCCTAAGAACTGGGTTGGTCCAGGGCCACCCAGAGAACTATCCTGCACTGACCACTATATATTTACCTATTTATTTGAGTATTGTCTGTCTACCCCAACCACAATGTAACTTTATGAGGGTAGAGACTTCACTTTGATTATTGCTGTATTCACAGAGCCTTGATCAGTGTCCAGCATATAACAGATGCTCATTAAACATTTGACTAAGATAAAAAAGAACTTACTGGCAATACTTCATCAAACACAATGGGGCACAGGATGTTGTGGCCAAAGGTAAGATGTCTTACTCTTAGTAGGTATGTTCCTATAGTAGAAATGGACGTATCTTTTTCTTCAGATATTTTCTGTTTGCTATGTTGTGAATTATTAGTGAAGTCATATAATCAGTTTAGCAGGTGAGATCAGAATGGAATAGAATAAGTAATTTCAAAATTATCTGTTCAAATAGTATCATCTGTAGATAATTTCAGTGAATTGGAAATATTCAAAATTACCTATAATTTAAGTGAAGTGCAACGGTAAGTATTGCTTCATAAAATTTTCCAGAATATACTATTTTACAGTAAGTATATTTCATAGAACTTTTCAGTTACATATGTATATGTACTGAGGCTGTTATTATATGTATTTCTTAGTGTAGGTTGGGGTCAGAAAAATTTGAAAGCAGTTTTGAGAGAAAGCATTTCATTCAGTTAGAGGTGATAGGCTTTTATATGCAGGGACCCGGGAAGAAAGTTAAGACATTGGTATAAATGGATTTTTAAGTGTAAATAGGTGATGAAATAATTTCTTGCTTTTTGGAGATAGAGATTATGGGGCAGCAAAGGGTGATTGTGAGAGTAAGAAAAGACAGTGAAAGGGGGAGGCTGTCAGCCACTAAGGGCTTGATTCACAGGAACCAAGATTTAGTTCCTGGCTCTGAGGGGTCCTGCGTAGGTGACCTCAGACAAGGAAGCTTTTTACCCTCTGAGCATGTTTTCTTAATTTTAAATTACAGATATAATTCTTAGCGCACAGAATTGTTGGGAGGAATAAAATAATGTATGTGAAAGCACCTATTGTACTACCAGGTGCTCAGTAAATGGTATTTGAGTCTGAAGTTTACCTGTGGAAGTTTAAAAAAAAAAAATTTTACCATCCAATAGATACTGAGCAAGTTACCAACATGACTACTTAATTCCTTTAGTCTATTTGTACACAAGGCTTTAAGATCATCAAAAGTTAGGTTGCCAAGGAAAATATGCTATTTAAGAACCTTAGAGTTCATTTAATCTTGGCACAGTAGAAGGGTTTCCACACTGAGGATATAGTAGGCGTCATCCCATAGCTTTCACTGGGCATAATTAAGACTGAGTGGTAGAAGTTACAAGAAGGCAGATTTGGGTTCAACATCAAAATGGACCTTCTGGCCATTGGAGCCGGGGCTGCTGTGCTGCACAGCTCTGTGGTTCACAGCTCACCCTGACCACCAGCCAAACCACAGTCCCTGGACTGTGCAGGGCACAAGTGCACCACAGTCCTGGAGCACATGTCGTGGGCTGCTTTGTGAAGAACCAAGTTCTCTGTCATGGAATCTGGTCAACTTGAGGCAAAATGACAATAAGTCAAGGATGTTGAAGAGATGGTTCCTACTTTGGGTAGGAGTCTGACTAGACCTTTTCATTCTTAATTGGTTTTTCAAACACTTAGGGAGCATCCAATTGTATATCAGGCCAAGACCTCAGCCCAAGGATACAAACATGAATAAGACCCCATCCCTGCCCCCAGGGAAGGCAGCAGCCCCACCCATTAGTAAGACAGCGTTCCCCACAGCGCTGGCACCTGACCCACAGCCCTCTTCGTCAGGGGCAGCTGGAACTGCACAGCTGCGCCCTCTGTCCGTAAGACTGTTATTCTCTTCCTGAAAATACAAACCTGTTCTTTTTCCACAGTTGATGTCTGCAGTTGTGGACACAGTTGTAACTATATTACCTGATTTAAATTCTCAAATTTATTTGCTCTCAAGATGGAATAATGCCCATTGTGAAAGAGAAGCTGAAGAAAATCTGATTTCAGTGACAAAGAAGGATCCTTTGATTTTATAAAAAGCTGTTGGTGGGGGAAGCTAAAACTTGTTTTACTAGACATTTGTAAAACTTGTTTCACAAATAGATGAATAATGTCTGTTGGGAAGGACACCAAAAAATTATTTTCTGAAAGTAATGAGGTACTCTGGGTATGCTTGGTAGTCATAAAATACCACAAATAATTGTGGATTTTGCACATTATCTGTGACAGTATCATATAAATCAGTCTGATTTTGAGGGTTCTTTGAAGGAGGCACAATTAATGACTGATTTCCCTGTGTGTATTCTCCAGTAAGTACTCGCACATAATACATATGCTTTCTCCCATTGCTGTCTGGTCTGGAGTATGTATCATTGGCAGAATAACTGGCATGAACAGCAAAATAGGTTCCCTTTCCAAATGCCACAGCTGTGGAGAGAAAAACAGAACATTTTTAAGAATTTCAGTTTAGTGTATAATTTGACATGTTGGCCTAGTGTATCAAATAATGCTAAAATAATGTTCAGTTCTTCTCTGTAAAGCCTCTTTAAAATTTTCTATGTTTTTTTAGGTTAATTTTTCCACCTCACAGGGCCAGTCAGTCCCCTTTGGGAGAGCCCTACCCTGAAACTTGGGCTGCAACATGGTCACCAACTGTGGGGGAACACAATGAATCCACACTGCCCCTAGCCAGCCTGGGGTCCTCGTGGCTGACACCTCATTCACAGCAGCCACATTACTCGCTTCCTTACCGTTCCTTCCGGCATAACTGCGGTTAAAGCCATTTCGATTGACCTGTGGCACTGAGCCTCCATCTGTCCCATGGAAGAGTTGCTTCTCATTTACTGTCTGGCCATTCTTGGCATCCATGGCTTTCTTCTTTGCCTGGTAGCTATTCCAGAGATCTGGATTCTGGATCCTCTCAATCTGTGAATTAATAAAGAAAAATATTCTGCCAGTTCCAAGAGCACTTGCCAAGATACAGCAAATGAAACATGATCACCATTTTTCATAAATAAAAATTACAGAGGCCCGGCCCGGTGGCGCACTGGATAGTGCGCCGCTTGGGAAGCGCGGCGGCGCTCCCGTCCGAGGGTTCGGATCCCACATACAGACCGGCTCCCGCCCACTGGCTGAGCGAGGCGCGGGAGCAACACCGAGGCCTGCAGTCCCGGTGCCCGCCC
>NW_007729584.1:285888-357180 GCF_000696425.1 Galeopterus variegatus
GGGGCAACACTGAGGGTTGCGATCCGTTGCCGGACATGGAAAAAAGACAAAAAAAAATAAATAAATAAAAAATAAATAAATAAAAATTACACTAAACAGCACCTTCAATGCCACATGGCAGTTTTCTTCATTCAGAAATATTTTTAGATCCAGTGTTTCCTAAAAACAGGCATTGGGAAGAATGTTGGTTTAATTTTTAACATCTTTTATGCACCACCTGAGAGCGAAGAATGTTTAGGATCTTACATACTCGCTATTTGCACTCTGCTGAACCAGACTCTCAACTCCTGTGTTCTACCCTACACGCTAACAACTGTACGGGGGCAACACTGAGGGTTGCGATCCATTGCCGGACATGGAAAAAAGACAAAAAAAATAATAATAATAAAAAATAAATAAATAAATAAAAATTACACTAAACAGCACCTTCAATGCCACATGGCAGTTTTCTTCATTCAGAAATATTTTTAGATCCAGTGTTTCCTAAAAACAGGCATTGGGAAGAATGTTGGTTTAATTTTTAACATCTTTTATGCACCACCTGAGCGAAGAATGTTTAGGATCTTACATACTCGCTATTTGCACTCTGCTGAACCAGACTCTCAACTCCTGTGTTCTACCCTACACGCTAACAACTGCTCCTGCTGCTGTCTGCCTTGCTTTGTCACTTTGCCTCTCGCTGCCTCAGTCCTTCTGGGATACTAGCTACCCTAAACAGTGAGAGAAGCACTAGAGTGTCTAGGCAAGAAGGAAATTAATTAATGAAAATTAATCTCTGGTCCAGTTGGCAGAGAGGGGCATGAATCCTGTTGGGAGGAGATCTGGCTGTAGGCTAAAGTGGCCGTGCTTTGACCATACTCTTTGGCAGTGGCCTCCAGGGCTGTGGTGGGAACTGTGAGATTGCAGGTCAGCTTCTAAACTCCCTAATCACCAAGTAGTGGCAGTTTCATAAGGCTGTCCTGAGAGGAGTGAGGGGTAGGCAAAGGTGGCTAGTGTCACATTAGTATTTAATAAGTCAAGGATGCACATAATATCTAGGGTAACCAATGAAAGAATTGTAACAAAATGCATGACCAACAATCTAATAGGGGGTGAAAATGGAAGAATAGAAATACCTAGTCCAAAAGAAGGCAGGAAAGGAAGAAAAAAGAACAAAGAATAGATGTGATAAATAGAAAACAAAGATTAATATGTTATATTTAAACACAAATACTTCAATAAATACAGTAAACAGATTAAGTACTTTAATTAAAAGAGGAAGACTGTTAGACTGGATGAAGAAAAACAAAACAAGTATATGCTGCTACCAGGAGACACATCTTAAATATTCAGTTACAAAAAGGTTAGACGAAAAAGAATGGCAAAAAGATATAACATGCTAACAATAACCAACAAAACAAGTATATGCTGCTACCAGGAGACACATCTTAAATATTCAGTTACAAAAAGGTTAGATGAAAAAGAATGGCAAAAAGATATAACATGCTAACAATAACCAACAGAAAGCTGGCATAGCTATTTTAATATTGCTAATAATTTTGGTATCTTAAGATTGAAACAATTTTATGTACGCTATAGGATAAAACAAATAGGTAAATATATACTGTTATCAGGAACCAAAATTTCCATTGTACAGGAAAAGAGACATAAATATAAAAATATATTAAGAAAAAAATCTACAATATTAAATTTTAATTGAAACCATGAATATGAGCTCATGATTTCCTTAGCTCTAGCCATGAAAGGGCCTGGAAGCAACAACACCTCAGCAGCAATGAGCACACTCAGCACACAACTCTTGGTTTCTCACTACCATTCCCCACTAAGTGGAATCAGGGTTTATTAGAGAAATGTCTGATTCCAGGCCTGGGACATGGAAAGCACGGGGTGAGCATGAGAGATCTTGTGTCTGAAAGTAAAGAAATGCTCAAAGACTACTGGGATCATCAAAAGACACGGGAGCCAACTTCCTACCAGTCAGATGTAGGATAATTTGTGCATCTAAAAGAATAATCACTGCAATTAAGTACAACACACCAAAAATTTTTTTAAAGCTGGAAGGAAGAATATTTATTCTTTACAAAAATATCAGTAATAAGTATAGAAGGAATGACAGAATTAGAAAATCACCATTTTGTAACCTCTAGTGTAATAATAATGGATTCAGGCAAGGATCATCAATGGATGTTAAAATCAATTGGTAAAAGGCTGTTGGAGAACAGGATGCTCAGTGACAAAACAGCATTCCACAGATAACCTACTGATTCCAGTGGAGAAGTAGGGCGGTCACCACCTTAACTAGAGATCAAACTGCATCATTAATAGTGAGACAACCTTACGATATGGAGCTCCTTGTGTATCACCCATGAAGTATTCTTGCAAAAAATATTTATATGAATTTACTCAAGCCTTTCAACCTAACTCTAAACTTACCAAAAATAAAGAGGACAGAGGAATAAATTAAATGACACTAAAGAATCAGACAAATCTAGAATTTATAAGAAAGCTGGCTTGGATTCTTCCCCCCAAATCAAGGCATGATAGATCCAGAATGTGGGATATTCTACAACACAATTGGCTAAATGCTTTTAAAAAATTCAGTGTCACAAAGAAGAATTTTTTTAATGCAGGAATACTATTCTGTATTAGAAGCGACAAAGGAGACGTAATGACCAGATACAGTGTGTGAACTCAGATGTGGGGGGCGGAGTTATAAGAAAGTTTTTTGAGCAATTGGGAATATGGATTTATGTTGGATATTATAGAACTAATGTTAATTTTCTTACATGGGATAATGCTATTGTAATTTAGGAGAAAGTTTTTATTTTTGGGAGACATGTTCCAAAATATTTAGGAGTAAGTGTCACGATGTCTGCAGCTTACTTTCAAATGCTTCAGCAAAACCAGAGAGAGGGTGAGAAAGAAAATGTGGCAAAAATGTTGAGTCTAAGTGGAAGATGTATGGATGTTAAAAATCTTAATCATTAAACCTAACAGTCATGAAAACTGTTATAAATGCCAGTTATAAATGACAGACCACCCATTTTGCATACTGATGTTTTTACACTACTGGGGAACTCTACAGAGCCTTAAGTACTACCTACGCAGGGATTTCATGTAAGATTTTATTTGAAAAATGGTTCCTCTGTAAAAACGTGTTGAAATAATTTCATGGCCAGAGTCTCCACAAGGCCCACTGCAGACACTACTGATCAACCAGGACTTCATTCCTGCCCAGTCAGAACTTGGCAGCTCATCACAATGAGCAAGTCAGCCACTATCAGTTGACTGTAATTGGTATTTGGAATAAAACTTATTTGTTCTTTCAGAACTAGACCATCAAAGAGCTGCAAAGAGACAAAATTACATTGTCTTGGTGCCTCACAGAATTGTTTCATTTAATGAGGCATCAGTATTGTTTAAGTGATTTACATTAAGGGATATGTTTAAAAAACAACAATGGTATAAAAAAGAGACAAAATTACATTGTCTTGGTGCCTCACAGAATTGTTTCATTTAATGAGGCATCAGTTTTGTTTAAGTGATTTACATTAAGGGATATGTTTAAAAAACAACAATGGTATAAAATCTGATATTGAATTTATTGTGAGGATGATGTTCTCCAGAACTTGATCCACAGGAGAAATATCCCAGGAATCAGTTTCAGCACTGTAAAGAGCTGAGTCGCCTCATTAAATGATTCTTACTTTTTAATTTACAGACTTTGAGTCTTGTAGTTGGGTGTTTACTTCTTTGCTTTGTCTACTAGGAAGCTGAGGGACAAATTAGTAACTGACAAGGATCGCATGTTATTTATTTTTTGTGAACTAGTCATACTCTGTATATCTTATTTTCCCTACCCTCTTTTTCTCTTTATCCATCTTTCTTCATCCATTTATTTTATCTGAAGGTATGGTATGTGAGAAAATCTTTGTAGGACATTTTAAATCTTTTTTGAATTATTATTTGTTTAACTACATGAATAAACAGAGTGGTGGCAGTGCAGAGAAAGACCGAGAGAAAATGTTCAGGCCTTACTGGACTCGTTATTATGGATGAAGGGAAGGTGCTCAAAGATCTCTGGCTTTACCCAAAAGGTGGTGGAACCAAGGACAGAAACGGGGAAGGAGGGATAGAGAGAATCCCTTATAGATGAATAGTGAGGTTTTAGAGAAGTGGATTTAGCAGTTAGATATTCAAGTGGAGATTTTTTTAGGCCACTGAGAGTATGTTCTAGAACTTGAGTCAAAGATCCAGGTTGGTAATGCTGATTTGGGAGATAGCAATATTGAAATAATAGCTGAAGCCAAGAGGGTAAAACATTCCCCGGTGAGGTACAGAGACAGAAGACCAAAGTGTAAGTCCTATGGGTAAAGCTAGAATTGGGGGGTTGGAGGAGAAACAGATACCGGTGATTAAGAAAGGAAAATTAGTTAAAGAAAGAGAAAAAAGAATCAAAATAATATTGCCATAGAAGTCATGGAAGAATATAATTTCAAAGAGCAATTTTAATAATGTTGAAAAATGGAAGATGCCAAAGCAATTGTTATGAACAAGGAAAAGGCCGTTGGATTTATCAGGGAAGTAAACACTGCTGCCCTGTGAATAGGGGCAGAAGAGCATCCCGATCTGAGGAACCGCTGTGTCTCCCTGCAGTGCTGGCTAGTGAGCAAATCCAACTTCGAAGCCATATCTTTGAAATTTTATTAGCTTGCTTCACAAAGTAAACATGGTGTATCTTCAGTATCATATTACAATCTAATACTGTAATAACTGACACAAGAACCTTAATGTCTCAGTAATTATGGTGACATGAGTAGAATCTAGAATCTAAAATCGAATTACCATAAAAATTCTAATAATTCGAGATAAAAAAATGTTATAGAAGGTGAATGAAAATGTATTTGTATAGGACCATGATACCACTATTCCCACTATTACGAAACTCCATTTCAGCAGAAGGCTTACCTTTTCTATTCTGAAGTGTGAGCAGGTCTGATTAAACTTGCTTGCAACAGTGTTGAATTCTGGATTATTAGGTGGCAGCTCAACCATACAGAAATTCTGCTGCTTCATGTCACTCCAGTGTGCAGGGATTTCAACTGCAAAGTAGACATTTGAGGGCTCCCCTTACACATTCCCAGTAGGTTTTGAAAAACTGAGTGTCATATGTGTTCTTGTTTTATAATTTCCTAATTGTAAATCTATGTGTTCAAGAAGTTCCTTGTCTTTCTAGGAGAATGTTTTTCACAGTGTGAACCACAGACAACCTACATCAGAACCATCGGGAATGCTTGTTAAAAAGAAAAAAAGCCAAAGATCCACTGAACCATAGATCCTATTGAGGGGTGGAGCCTGCGGGTCTACATCTTAAAGTTCTGGTCATGCTAGAATTTGAGAACTGTTGGAGCAGTATACAACCCATCTGCATTTTCTGTTCAGTCCCCGATCTGCCATGATTTAACAATAGATTACGTCCCTGCAACATTTTAAGTAGTTGCTCCGGTTTTGTTTATGCACAGACTTTCACCAGGACTCCTCACCATCAACACCTCAAGGTACTCCACATCTAATTTTTCATTATTCTTCACGGCATCCTTAAGAGGCAGGTGGATGGTGGGTTTTGCTATGTGACAGGTTATGGTGGCAGGTCTGCCTCCTACTCTGCTAAGCAGAATACTATATGTGATTTGTCATTTCCCCACAGTTGCTCAGAGTCTGAGGAATTCACTCACACTGATCTCACAGAAGGTGAATAGAGTGCACTGGAAGCTAATTTACTAGTTTTCAGTGGGGGACTTACGTGGTTTGAAGTCAGGAATGGCTGTCTCCACAAGACAGGCATTCCCTTCTTGGGGAGCTGATCCAGTCAGAGAATCTGAAGGCTACTTCCTGACATGTGTGTCAAGGAACCTTCCGCTCAGGGTAGAGGTGACTATGGAAGAAATTCCCACAGGCTCTCAATCCTTCCTGGGTGGTAAGTCACAGACACAGAGGGGCCTACTCTCTGACCATGCTGCCTTCTGCATTTCCTCCCCTTTGCCCTTTTGTTCTAGAAAACCTTGGGCCACTTTTCTTTTAAGCCGATGGTTCCCTTCCCACCCACCTCCCCCCGACACCCCAACTAAAGCAGCCATTACCTCCCCAGCAGAACCAGCTCAGGGAACCGTAGAGATGGGAACAATGCAAGGTTTGGCTATTGTTACCATTAAGATGGTCACCCTCAGGCGGTTGCATATGTCCACACTGTGTTTTCCTGACCACAAGCAAAGCTCTTTAAGTTCAGACATCAAATTTTCTAGTTTATTCCATCAGGATTATTTGAATCTTATCTACTTGAAATTTTGATGTATGTACAAAATAGTGTTAAGCTCAAAGTAGGTGAAAAATAATGGATGATAAGCATAAAAGTTTAACTCACCTTCAGATTTTGTGAGGCGCTGAACATGTAAATTTCTTCCATTTGCATCTGTAGCAGTGTTTGTTTCCAAGTTCACTGTATACTTCTGATTGTTAATTTTGATATCAATTGTCCCTTTTTTTCCTCTCCTTGCATCCTCCAATAGCAGATTGGTTATTTTATCAAAACAACAAAAAGTGTTGTTGTCACTATATTGCCATTCTATAAATTCACTGATACAGTCTGCCCGGGATTCCTGTTCTTTGGACAATCTAACTCTCTTGATCATTTTCTCAATTTCATTTCTAGCCTTCCACACATCTCTGGTAATTCCCAAAACCTGAATTGAAGGTCTCTTACGGTCCAAGGAAATGATAATATTTAACTTCTTCTGCAGCTCATTCAATTCCTTATATTCCTTTTCATCAAAGTCTTTGATACACTCATCTTCACAGGTATAAGGACACTGTTCCTTTTCAATCAGCTCCTGTATCCAGGAGATGCTGCTTTCCACATTTTTCATATCTTCACCACATACCTGAAAAATTGCTGATTCTGTTTTCTTTTCCAAAACCAAAGGATTCTGTTTTTTTGGGGATTGTTTTGAAAAGCCCAAAAATGCTAAAAAGAAAAGGAAGATTAGCTATTTTTCATGTGGCATGAATATTAGAAAAATTCATGTCATAAAAATGAGCAACTCACATGCAAGTTTAGATATCACAGACTGTTGGGGAGAAGACTGAGACCCTTCTCTTTTTTTCATGTTGGCATAAAACACATCCAGTACTTGAGGCAGAAAGATAACAACTTTAACTTTTTTCACAGACTTGACTGATCCTTTCTGGATAAAGTCTTCAATGGCATCAATTATGGCTTTGGCAACTTTATCTGGGTCTTGTTTGGCACTTCCTGGAACAGCAAATAATAAAAATGGTGGAAAAAAAAGACCCACCTGGAAAAGGCTAAGGAATAAGGATCGCAATTCTCACAGAGTAAATCCCCCTCCCCAATTCTTTCATCACTGTGGACTTTTCTAACACTGCATCAACGAACATGTTTGAAGTCCTGGAGGCAATGGGGAGATTTTCTTCTAGGACATCAGGACACCAACAGCCCAGCAATGAGCAAAGGACCCAGAAACCAAAATTTTGGTGTCTGATGTTCATATCTGCTCTATTCAGCTGATTCCAGCTCATTGTGTTTTTCCTGTTACAGAGCACAGGTAACTTTTCTCCTGGGCTTACTAGTGTTCTTAAAAGATATATAAAAAGCATAAGATGCTAATGTATGTTGAAACAACATGCTCTTCAAAGAGAAAAACATATTTTTGGCTTAGTCATCACTTGATTTTATGCATGTATCCTCCTAGATCTCTTTGGGGGCCTGATTTAAACTAAGCTAATTTTTTAAGACATGTGGAGCTATAAGATACTTGTTGCGATCTATAATTCTGTGCACACAAGTTACTCATAAGCCTCCACGAAGTCTTCCCTCCCATACTCAGTGAGATCGTAGCTGATCAGCAGGGTTTGAGGTAGCCACTCTGAGAAGATCTCTTCCTGTTTTCAGCATGCTCCATATCCTGTTTCTCAAGCCAGGAAAGCCACTGCCTAGATGAGATCATGAAAAATCTCTTTCTAGCCATGAAACTGGTCCCATATGAATGGCAGGTGGCAAAGTCACATGGTGGGCAATGTAAACGTCCCCTGGCCAAGCTGGTGTGATAGCCTAAGAGTCCACTTGGATTATCTCTGTTAATGGTGCCCACCACTATTGCAGAAAATGAGAGTAGACCTCTCTGACTTGGCATGCAGACAACTGTGGGAATGTAGACAAACCTCATATAAAATTAACCATGAGGGGTTTTTTAAATTAGATGATCATGGAAGAAGGGAAATTCTCCTCTGCAAAGCTGTGGTTTTCCTTTGCTATTTGGAAGAGTTTAAATGGAAGCATTCAGATACATTCATTCACTCTCAATAAACATCTACTACATGCCATCACAGGCTATATATTCAGCCTGGCCCTTACTAGGACACAGAGGATATGATAGGTGAGGATGAATAGGTGTTCAACAGACGAAGTACGGTAAATTCAGGGAAAGGCTAAGCTAAATAGAACTGTGTAACAGGGGCATGGTATGTTCAGACTGGAATGTACAGGAGAATAGACCTGTTTTTGAGAAAGATAAATCTTGAGGGGTGTGAGGAAACACTGGAATGGGGAGCTCAGGTCTAGTTAGGAGGCTATAACAAAAGTTTAGGCAAAAGACAAGAGCTGAACAAAGAGAGGAGGCTAGAAGGAAGAGCAGGGTGTAGGGACTGAGGAGATATTTAGGAAGTAAAGTCAGGAGGATCTAGTGGCCAATTGTGTTTATTCTTGACCCTTCCCTCCCCATCTTTTGCCACCTGCACCCCTTCACTGTATGATGGGTCACGTTGTATCTCATGCTGTTTACATACCTGTCTCTCACACTAGGCTAGGTGCTCCTTGTGGACAGGAGACAGACACTGGGGAGTCATCAGACCATAAAGGATAGATAACTAGATAGATAGAAAGATAGATAGACAACAGACAGAAATGTTTGCCAATCTGCTAGGTATGGATGATACTATAAAAATAATGAAAACATAAAAGGATAATAAATTATACTTATAGAAAAATAAAAGTAGCAAAGAAGACCAAAAATTCCATCTAGGAACATTATGAAGAATGGTAGAGAATTACAGAAAGTAAGATATGGGTTAGAGGATTAGAGGAAGGCCCAGAAAGTGACAAGAATAGTTAAATTTTTTTTTTCCTTTTTGTCTTTTTTTGTGACCGGTAACGGGATCGCAACCCTCGGTGTCGCCCGCACCGCGCTCAACCAGTGAGCGGACCGGTCTCTATATGGGATCCGAACCCTCGGCGTGAGCGCCGCCGCGCTCCCAAGCGCCACACTCTACCGAGTGCGCCACTGGGCCGGCCCAAGAATAGTTAAATTTATTGAGGCTAAACTTTTGGAGAACCTAGAATGCTAGTCTATGACATTCAGATGTAGACTCCTGAGCACAGGATGACAGGTCCAATGCTGCGTCCTCTCACTGGGACCAGCCAGCTCCAGTCTACTTCAGCCTGAGTGCACGCCTCCCCTGACCACCTCGGAAGTTCCCAATCAGTGCATGTGACTCTGATTCCTGAGGAAAAAGCATCACCTAATGATAAACCCAAAGCACAATCCTTATATATGAAAAGTCACACAATCATCATATAGCTTGAGGAAAACAAGAAATTCAAAAGAGGCAAGTAGGTTGAAAACAGGAAAGTGGAGAGTTGAATTTCAGACCCTCTAAGTTCTGGTGACAGAGAAGCTTCTACATAGAGATGCCCTAACGCCAACTGACACAGCTGACTGCTTAGTTGAAGGCAGGAAATGCTCCTCTGGGAGTCAGCTATGGCAAGGTGGAAGTTGATGCACGATGTGGGAAGTTAAGGACTAAATACTGGAGGATACGTATGGAAGCGAAAAAGAGAAAGGAATGGATACGAGAGAATGAGGGACAGCCTTTCTTTCCGTTCCCTCCCTTCCTCTCCCTTCCCTTCCTTCTGACTCTTTAATATTCCAACTCTTCAGTATCCTTCATTTTTTCCTCTTTTACTTAAACCATCCACAGGCTTAGCCTTTCCCCAGGGCGGCTGTCCATACCTGGATTAACCACTGCTGCTCTCACTCAGACTCAGCACTGACCACATTAACACTCAGTACCAAAGCTAAGGGACAGTGGACACCCTGGGGTTTAGCCTTGACATTCAGAGGCCACAAACCTGTCCCAATGGCTGGGAGGCAAATGGAAGAGTAATCTCGTTTTTCACACTCTTGCAAAACACAGGAAACCGATTTCTTGACATCATTTCCACCCACGACATGAATGATATTCTTGCACCTCAGTAATCCACCTGTAGTAATTATGTAATCATTTTTGCCCTGTTGAGCTGGGCAACACAGACAAAAAGATGCAAAATTAGATGTTGAACCCACCTTTGTTTAGAAAGCAAAATGTCTGATGAACAAGTAAGAATTTTGTGAATTAGAAACTCCAGAAGTATTATCTTTGATGAAATTTTATGGCTTAACTTCTCTTTGTAACTGTGAGATTATTTTTCACTTCTAATCCTCTATGATTGGAATTCTTCAGTAAAACTTATGATTTTAAGACTAACATGTTGTCTCCCCAGTCCCAGGACCTTCCTCAGCCTCTCCACGGCCTCCCACATTCAGTTTTCCACTTACAGTTTAGGACCAAACGACAGCATCGTGCCTTACCTTGGTTAGAACACTCCATTTCCACATTTTGTCCGGCAGATTCTAAAATTGCTTTGGAGACCCCTACATGAGAAAATCATGACAGTAACAAACATCAGTAACAAAATTTGGATCAGAAGGACTGCCTCATGATCTAAACGCATTCCCCACCATCAGAGGAATCCTATAATCTGGGTATTGCTGATAACAAAGAAGAAAAATTCATAAAATAACTTACTAATGATCAGAAACCCTGTCAAAATAATTTTATAATGATTGATTAATATTAACAAGCCAAAGTTATAAAAACCATTTGGCTATAGAAACCTTCCTTCATGGGATCTACTGTGTTAATTATTCCACTCTTCAAAATTGTACAAGTACCTGCTTTGAGATTAAATGTATTTGATGTTGAATTTACGATCACATCTGCCTCTTCTTTGGTGATATCTCCAGAGGCCACCTGGAAGCTGATAGGGCCAATCTTCATTTCATGCACTCCTAAATCAGGGCTAGAAAGAGTCCCATAAAAACCTAAAAAGAAAAACATGGAGTCAATGACCAAGTCAGCAATAGCAAGAATGACTTAGGTCTCATGCCATCACACATACCCCTTACCTACATCTTCCCTCTCACTCTCTGAGACCTCTGGCCTATAACCTGGCCCTGATCCTGAGCCCCAGTGATGGTCTGTTTCTTAAAAAGAATTAGAAAATATAATAACATATCAGACATGAACTCTGGTGCTGGCCAAGGTGAAGTTGACACACTAAAGCCTATCTCTTCCACTGACTACAACTAAAAGCTCAGGACAAATAGAAAAAACCACCACCTGAGAACTCTGAAAAGTAAGTCAAAACTTGAAAAGCAACCTGCACAGGGGGGAGTTTCCCATTTTGTTTTAAAATTTTTCCTCTTTCCTCTTCCAGCTTTGACCCCAGGGTGGCCCTCACTGCAGAACTGAACCATGAGCACAGGCGACAAATCTCTATGGACAGAGGACTGGGGAAAGGGGTCCCTGTAAGCTGAAGAATATGGAAGGAAATTCTCATTTTTTTCCGTATGTTTTTCTTTTTTCATTCAGGCCCTTGCCCGAGGTGACCCCAGGTGCAGAACTTTACCTTGGCTCCACGGGGAGCTAAAACTCTGAGACATTCTGTACTTCTGGCCAGAAGAATCAGGAAAAAGGGCCCCTGTGGTCTGAAAAGTAGATGTGTGTGTGTATGGGACATCCCTGTTATTTTTTCTTACTTCTTTTCTCTTTCCACTTTGCTCAAGGGCAACCCTGGTGATGCAGAATTGTGAGGCAACATGACTGGTAGCTTAAACTCTGAAAAAACCCTGTCTTTCTGGCTACAGGATGTAGAAAATGGGCTCTTGCAAGCCAGAGAAAGGGAGGGGAATCCTGGAAAGGTGAGAGCTGGAGAAAAGGATCCCCTATTTCTGTGTATGAACTGGAATAAGTCCCAGGCTCACCCCAGAACTGCACATGTGTGGGGCAGACCCAGAGCATGCAAAAGTTTTGAGAACTGCACTGACATTGGAACCACTGCCTGCACAGAAGGTGAGACAGAACTTGCAGAATGAACTTAGCCACCTGACTGCCTGCTAAACAAACAAACAAAACAATCACCATCCTCCAGAGGATTTTAACAGAACCTAAGTCTCATAGCATAATACAAAAAGGGCCAGCCTTGGACTGACCAGTTAGCTCATTTGGTTAGAGTGTGCTGTTGGTAACACCAAGGTCAAGGGTTTGGATCCCTGTACTGGCCAGTTGCCAAAAAAAAAAAAAAAAAATGTCCAGCCTAAATTCCAAAATTGCTTGTCATATAAAGAACCTTGAGAATGTGACCACCTCTCAAAGATTAAGACAATCAACAGACATCAATACCAAAGTGATCCAGATGCTGGGATTATCAAAAGTTTTAAAGCATGTACTGCAACTGTGATCCATGAGGTCAAGTAAACACATTTGAATGAATGGATATGATTTGGGATGAATGGAAAAATATGAGCTCTTGCAGAAAAATAGAAACAATTAAAAAAAAAAGAACTAAATGGACATTTTAGAACTTAAAAAAGCAATATCTGAAATAAAAAATTCACTGGATGGGCTCAATAGTACAGCAGACAGAGAAAAGACTCAGTGCTTGAAGGTAGATTAACGTAAATTATCCAATCTGAAGAACAGAGAGAAAAAAGATAGGGTGACGGAAGGGTGGAGAACAGACCTATAGGACACTGTTGAAAGGCTTAGTATTCACATTAAAGAGACCACAGCAGAAAAAAATATTCGAAGAAATAATAACTGAAAAATTCCCAGATTTGATGGAAGACATACATTTTAGATTCAAGAAGCTTCACTGAACCCCAAACAAGATAAACAAATATAGCAGCAGCAAATTTGACATAGAAGTTTTTGGTTGGCATTGTCTCTCTAAATTTGTCTACTTTGGAAAACACATGTCATCTTATCCTTAGAAAACAGTAGTCTTGTAATTACTTAAAAATCCATTGTACGAACTGTATAACTTGCCTTCTCTTTTGCTCCAGATCTCATAGACATGGCCAGTGGCTTTCATGCTCAGTTGTATGAAACATAATTTAGTATCTTATTTATCACTCATTATTTTCATCAAAATCATCACTACCATCTTTTACCTGTCACTGAATAGTTACTTAGCAACTAGAAATCATTTCTCAATTTAAAAGCCTTACTGAACCTTGTGTATCTTCAGCCTTGGCAATTTTGTCACTGACAAGATTTCCATTAGCCCTTTTGTCAAATTCATCTGAAAATGCCTGGAAATACAAACACATATTGACCATTACACTCCTCAGTCAATGAATAAATTTGATTCATCAGGGCTTTTGACCCCACATGAATACATGCATATTTAGGAGAGAACAATTCTTAAACAGTACTATTTAATTTAATTATAGATTTTTAAAGTTATGAAAACAATACATATAAATTCTGTTTCTACAAATGTATCCTACAAAAATTATCAAAGATGTGAACAAAGATATAAATACATGGATATTCATTACAGTGCTATTCATAATAGAATAAAAATGAAACAGTTAAAAATTCCAAAAGGAAAACAGTTAAATAAATTTTGGTATATCCATGTGTTGGAATATTTAGCAGCCATCAAAAACCATACTTTCAAAGACTATTATAATGGAATAGGGAAATGTTCATTTTATACTATTAAATGAAAAAAAAGGACATTAAATCACATAGTACATAATCCCATTTTTAAAAGTACACATGCATAATAGAAGACTAGAATGGAATACAATCAAAGAATTTATGCATTTTATATTGTTCAAGGTTTTTACAATGAACATGTATTACCTTCATAATTAGTAAAAGCATATAACTTACAAATTGTAAAAAATACAGGTTAAAAGAAAGACAATCACTTCCCAAACACTTCAGTTTTAACTTCTTATTTGTACCAGGGCAGGAATGGCTAGGGGAGTAGTGATTTTCAGGGCAAGAGGTTGGTGTATGTTCTAGTGTTAATAAGCCTGTGAATTTCATTTCTTTGCCTGGTAGTGACACTCCAAAATCACTTTCTTGCTCCTTGTAAACAAGCAACAGACAATTTTGTTGGAAGAAAAAAAAAGTAACATCTTGGCTAAAGTCTGACACGATGACGGAAGAGGGACCAGGAGAGACCACAGAGCAAGGGTTCCAGACTCACAGGCCTCCAGGGGCCAGGCAGGAAAGGTTCATATGCAAAGATGGACTCAAGAATTAAAGTGCACCTGCCACTCAGCTGCAGCACACTGTCCCAAGCAGGAATCCATGCCCAATGTGCCAGAACATTTGACTTTTCAGGTTACAGTGGACATTTGGAGTTTATGTGAAATTTTTGATTTTTAAATGTTAGCAACTGATTCAAATTTTTTAAAAATAGTCCAAATAAAGCACATCTACAGGCCATGATCAGATGATGGACTGCAGTTCAGCAACTTCTGTTACAGTCCCCACTTATGAATATCTCAATAAATTTTGTTGGTTTTCGTGAAAATATAACCCAAGTTTATCTGTCTTTAAAAGTCTTAAGAGAAAAAGTATAACAGCCATGTATGGAAAATCGATAGTACTTCCAGTGGCATTAAAGGTGTCTGTATATACTAATCCTTTTTACTTGCAGAGTATTCTGAGTCTTGAGAAAACAAAATAAGGCTGGGAATGTACAGATTTGAAGGTTCAGGTCTGTGTCACAGAACTCATGCACCTATCCACTCAGCCATTCTTTCAAACATGCCCAGCACTTCATGCCTCTAGTTTAGTTTACATTGTGTGTATACATCTTAGTTCCCAAAGTAATTATGATTCACAGAAGGAAAAGTCTGTGCTGCATACCCTGTTCCATGATCCATATCACCTCGCATAATGCAAATCATAGAGAGGTTATTAAAAAAGCTTTCACTGAGTAAAAGTAACTGTAGTTATACAGGTCAAGTAAATGGACCACATTTTACTCAGGTGGTTTGACTACCTGACTAGAATTTAGGTTACATTTGCTTGCTTCCAAAAACTTACAGGTAGTGTCTAAAAAATAAAGTATTACTTAAAAATTCAGATGGTTCAAGGATCCATGGACATTTCTTGGTTTGCTGGCTTTAACATTTGTTAAATTTCTGCAATATCATGGAACTTTTCAACATTTTATGTTATCTCCTGTACATCTGAAGACTTGGAGGGCAGGGATGATGGCTTGAATGCCTTTTGTTCTCCCATAATGCAGAGTCCAGTGGCTCGCCCATAGCTCACGGTCAGTAAATGTGAGCCAACCAGTGGACTCTGACTGAAGATGGTTCTGGTATTTCTGGTCCCAACTCTCCTACTCACATGGGGATTTACTGAATCACTCTAACCACACCCTTCACTTATATCCCATCCTGACATTTTCCTACTGATAGGGCCACAGCTGTGCTTTTATAATAGGTATTAAAATTTCTATGGCTATATGGAAGGGAATCCGATCGACTGAAAGAGTCTTAAGGAATATGTCAACTCCATTGCAATATGTAGGACTTATTTGGATTCTGATTCAAACACAAAACTGTAAAAACACAATAAAACATTTATGAGATAATTGGAAATTTCAACATTGACTCGACAATTGATCAAATAAATTATTGTCAATTTCTTTTAGGTGTGATATACTATTGTAGTTATGTTACTTTTTAAAAAAGAATCCTTATTGTTTAAAATAAATGCCTAATTATTTATGGATAAAATGATATGTCTGGGATTTGCTTCAAAATGAAATGAGAGAAAAGGAAATAAATGGAGATAGAGATGAAACCAACTGGCCATAGGTTGATAATTGTTGAAGGGGAGTGAGGGATATAAGGAAGTTCATTATACTATTTTGTCTACTTTTGTATACAAGTATGTTTGAAACTTTCCTGAATAAAAAGTTAATTTTTTCTATATCTCTAAGTTTTCTTGAAATCTGTCATGCTACAGTTAGTCTACACTACTACTTTACTTTCCTGTATGGGAAATACATGAAAGAAACATCTTATTAGACAAGAAGACCCTTGAAAACATTAGGTCTCAGTTGACAAAATAATCCAAAATGAGTGAGACCATACCTGAATATTTCCGTAATCACTCGGGTGCAGCAGAAACTGAACCTCTTGTAAAGTTTGCAGTTGATTCTCGCTACTAAATTTGAACACTTCTGAAATGATTAATTCAGCAAATATGGTTTTAGGAAATCCCAGATTTCCTGTTCCTATTGCTGGAAATGCAATTGATTTCAAGGACAGGCTCTCAGTGATCTTCAAACACTTTCTGATTATGTTTTCCATGACCTGAAAAGCACAAAAGCACATCCTTATACATCTTGCCTAGAAATGAGAGTTAGAACAAAAAGAACAAGAATTTAGCACCTCTGACTGTGATCTGTCTACTCCTTTTTGCTTTCAGTGTAGGTTATGGGCAGTCAGGGGAGGAAAGAAAGAGACAGGAGAAGACAAAGGGGAAAGAGAATGTGAGAGACCCTCCGCAACGAGTCAGACTCACTCAGCAATGAGGGAAGCAAAGCAACTACTGTTCTTATCCTTCATTCTCTTCTATTCTTCATGCCCTTGCCTTGCTTTCCTCACTAAAGAAATATTATCTTCAATAACCCTTCCCTCAGCTCCAATAATTACTGAGCACAATAATCGATTTATATTACTAACTAGCCCTCGGGGGAAGTCAGCTACAGCTGAAAGAAATAGCCATAATGATGGAAACTGCCAAAAATGTGACATTATTACAGAAGAGAGACAGGGTCCAATCTGTATAATACTGAAAGGAAGGTCCACAGGGCTACCCAATTTCCTGGAGAATTAAAAACCAGGCCCTACCATGCATGAAGACGTGCTGTCACTTCTCCATTCCGGAACCACCACATGAAGCACACGGTGGCAGTGCAGATTGAAGCCACTTGTCTGGAAAATTGTGCCTGCGGTGACAAGTGCATCTTGTCCAGCTGTATTCAATTCCTCCTGGAGCTTTGGCCCAGCTTTTTCCAAGAGGGCCTTAGATAGAGGCCCTCTGTTAAGCACAAGATCCGAGGGAATGGAGTTGACAACAACATCAGTCTTAAAAACAACAACAAAAGTTTGTTTCAAATTCTAACAAAATCATTCATCAACAATTATTATATTTGAGTTACTGGGCTTGGCACAATGGGGGACAACTAAGATGATTAAGATTTCAGAGACTGAACTACCACCCCAAGACAAAGTGTTATTAAATACTTATTTAAGTGACTCTCCAGGACAAAAGAGAGTGTCAAAAAGCCATCATATATGAATGGTATGGGCTCACTGAAGGAAGTCCCTTCAGTAACTAGTGAGGACACCACGGGCGGTGTGGGTCTGAGACATGGGAATAGTTGGAGTAAGCAGAAAGAGACAGGAAACAGCATGAACATAAGCATGGTAGGCTCTGAGCTGTGAACAGATTAGTTTGATCTGAGAGCTTCTGCAAGAAAATGGCACAAGCCAGCCTAGAAATGTTACACTGGGGCAGATGCAGAAGGCCCACCTCGAGTGCCCAGCCACCTGGACTTCCCGACAGACGGCAAGCAGCAGTGGAAGCTTTCTCACCAGAGAGTGAATGTGAGCAGATTAATCAGGTGAGATGAGAGAAGCCAAGAGAAAAGAGGGTACGTGACCAAGTGACCGTCAAAGCTGCCCTGCATGGGTCACTGAGGAGCAATGCGTAGCTGTTACTGTGGCAGTGGGAGCTACACATCCACGGGAGTGAACAGGATGGAAAGACCATCTCGACATTCAGTACCAAGGGAAACGAAGGCAGTGCTCACACTCACTACTGACTCCTGATCAAAGGAGTTTTTTGTTTATTCATTTTTTCCAAATGAGAAACAAATTGTTTCCTGAACAAATTTCAAGCCTGATCCTGCCATTTGCTAGCTGGGGGACTTAGACAAATTACTTAACCCCTCTAAGTCTCATTTTCTCATATGTGAAATGAGAATAATCATCATCCTAGAGTCTATCTCATGGCATTAAATGAGAGAATGCATGTCAAGCACTTAGCACAGTGCCTGGCACTCAGAAACAATCAACGTGAGCTACAATTCTTCTCACTTTTACTTGAGCTTACTGTAAGTAGAAATCCAATTTTTTAATCTTCCATTTCAGTATTTTAAACTAAAACAAAAAAATATTTTAAACAAAGTAAACAAAACAGGAGCAAGAAAGGAAGATGGCTCATAGACGAGGAGAAAATCTTTGCAAATCATGGATCTAATAAGGGACCTGTACCCCAAATATATAAAGAATACTTAAAACTCAATAATAAAAAGATAATCCAATTGAAAAGTGGGTAAAGGATCTAAACAGACATTTTTCCAAAGAAGACATACAAATGAAAAGATATTCAACATCATTAGTCATTAGGAAAATGCAAATCAAAATCACAGTGAGATACCACTTCACTTACTAGGATGGCTACAATCAAAAAGACAGATAATAACAAGTGTTGACAAGGATGTGGAGAAACTGGAACTCTCAACATTGCTGACAGGAATGTAAAATGGTACAGCTGCTTTAGGAAACAGTCTAGCAGTTCCTCATATATAGAGGTCAATACATAGTCACTACATGACCCAACCATTCCAGTCCAAGTCATGCACTCCTGAGAGCTGAAAACGCATGTACATACAAAAACTTGGATACAAATGTTCATAAGAATTACTCATAAAAGTCAAAGAGTGTGAACAATCTAAATGTTCACTGACTGATGAATGGATAAACAAATGCAGTATATCCATACAGTGGATTATTATTCAGCCATAAAAAGGAATAAAGTTCTGATACATGTTATAACATGGATGAACCTTGAAAACATTCTGTTAAGTGAAAGAAGCCAGTCATAGAAGACCACAAATTATATGACTCCATTTATATGAAATTTCCAGAATAGATGAATCTATACAAACAGAAAGTAGATTAGTTGTTGCCTACAGCTGGGAGGTGGGGTGGGGGGGTGAATGGAATGGGAAGAGACTGCATAGGGTTTCTTTTTAGAGGGACGAAAATGTTCTAAAATTAGATTGTGGTGATGAGTGCATACCTCTGTGGATATACTAAAAACCATGGGATTGTATACTTTAAATGGGTATGGTATGTGAATTATATCTCAATAAAGCTGTTTAAACAAAAAGGAAGATGATTGATCATGACTGAAATTAAACACTTTTCAGCTTTTCTCAAGATAGTCGTACTGTTAAAATACGCACAGTATCTAAACAGTAAGGACATTCAGGTTAAAGTAGCTCTTAATTGTGTCACCTTTCATCACATTACATCGAACACTGAACGGACGCTTTGAGATACTTTTTCTTGTAAAATAGTTCAAAGCAAAACATTTGGCAGGTTTATTAAATCTAGTTCATTTCATTTAATATCACGGTACACATATGCAACTGTGTTTTGTTTAAAGATAATGAGAACAAGTGACACCTAGTGCTGATAACTTAGGACTTTGGTCTTAATCTCTGAAATAAAACATTCAGGCTTAATTAAAATTTGTGTTGTATTTGATGTTTGCTTTCTTTTAGAAAACAAGCTAATAAATCTTCCTTTTAAAAAGTGGGGCAAAAAAGAGCCTGGCAGTGGCCTGGGGGGCAGGGAGGGCGTTCACCCAGCTCTGTGTCCCAGGCTCCCTTTGGCAGCCTGAGAATGTCTCCTCTGAGGCCAGTAGAGGAAGGCCGAGGCTAATATTCACTGGAAGACACAACTATGGCCATGCCAGTTATTACAATACAGAAGGATGTTTCTGTTGGTTGGTAAATAAGTGCTGCCCTGCCCCTGATCCCAATGCTCCCACTACCTGCCTCCACGCACTGCTAGGAATCCCTTCCCTAGGACTCCCCATAATCCTCCAATTAAAGAAGTAATGCCTGGCACAGTAGGCTTCCAGACCCTGCTATACTTGGCTGCTGTTCTGATTGTTAGAGCCTATGTTAAAAGGCTGTTAAAAATCTTTTTAAAAACATATTAACTGGGCCGGCCCGGTGACGCACTGGATAAGTGTGCCGCTTGGGAAGCGCGGTGGCGCTCCCACCCGAGGGTTCGGATCCCACATGCAGACCGGTTCCCGCTCACTGGCTGAGCGAGGCGCGGGAGCAACGCCGAGGGTTGCAATCCTGATGCCGGTCCCCGGTCCGGTACGGGGGCAACACTGAGGGTTGCGATCCGTTGCCGGACACGGAAAAAGATAAAAAAGACAAAAAAAAAAAAAAAAAAACATATTAACTTCCAGAACTGTGAGAATAAATTTCTGTTGTTTTAAGTAAAAATAACACATATTAACTCCCTAAGCCCCTCATCCCCCTACCCGCAGCCAGCCTACAAGAATTGCCCCTACATAATGCCTGACAGCTGGCCCTTTCTCAGGTCCTTCCACCTTCCCTCCCCACATTTCCTCACTGGTGCTGGGTGCTGAAGGTCCCCCAGACTCTGGCCCCACAGCTCACTCTCACTCAGTTCCACTGGCAAGATTTCTGTCCTCTGCATCCCTATGCCCTAATTGTTCTGTATCTGCTATCAGTAAATTTGGCAGGAAATTAGATTTACCACAATATGACAGGTGGAAAGGAACTGAAAAAATATAGAGAGCCTCTAAAAATATGGTATCATGGATTTCCACATTTGCTGGAAACCTAGTGATCTGATCTCAATACACTTTCAGTTCTCACAAATACTTGGCCAATCTCTATCAGTAAATGATTTGGTAAGTAGCTCAATAATCTAAGGACACCTGTCTCAAGGCAAGGATGGAGGGCATGGGATTCTCTCCCTTGATTTTCCCCTTGATCCTTATCTTCCTTTGGCCCTCAATGAGAGAGCAAAGGGCCGCGCAGTCACCAGCACCTTGGTGGTCTGTAAGTAGGACACTCACCTTCGCATCCTGCACACCTCCTCTCACCAACAGGATCCTCAGGCCTTCAGGGGACACCAGAATTGTTTGTTTCTGTGACATTTTCTCAGGCTGGACTGTCACTGGTGAACGGGGCAGGGAAGCTGTATCAGGCAGGGTGTTTTTAAATATAGTTTTCACAGCTTTAGCAAAGGCCTCCGCAGTCTTCTGAGATGTATCCACGAGGTAAATCTCTTTCAAGGTGTGTCCATCCCGGTTATGGAAACTTTCTTTGATGGTTAAAACAATGGTCTCCACACACTGGGGTAAGGGAAAGCCAAAGATTCCAGAACTAATAGCTGGAATGGCTATGGATTGGTACTTGTGTTTTTCAGCTAAACAGAGACTTTGTTGCACAGCTCTCTTTAACAGGTGCACACACCTCAGGACCTCATCTTCCTCCCACCGGGGCCCAACTGCGTGGATCACACGGTGGCATGGGAGCTTTCCTGCTTTCGAGATGGTGACGGTGCCAGGTAGGAGCCTGCCCTCTGTCTTCACTATTCGGTCACAGTCTGCTTGGAGCTCAGGGCCAGCTGCCCCCAGGAGCGCAGCAGCAAGGCCGCCACAGTGCTGGAGGTCCTCATTTGCTGCATTCACTACCACGTCCACAGGAAGCAGTGACAAGTCGCCCTGCTGCACAATCAGCATGACTCCAGGGGCCACCTCTGCCCTGCAGATGCACTTCTGCCCACCCGTGCGGCCTCCCTCCTTTTCTTCATTCTCCTGTATTTCAATGAAACAACCAAACAGCCGTCTGACCTCGCCTTTATAATAGCGTGCTTTGTCCTGGAAGAACTGCCTGGTGCCTGGCTTATCAATGCAGACGTTTTTAACGCAGACTGAATCACGGAGTTGCTTGACAGTGTTCATTACTGCCAGTACTTCGGTCTTTGGGCCAATCAGTGAAATGCCGTTTTGTTTGTTCTCGGGATTGAAAATTATCTGCATACCTGTCTTCTTTATCCTTCCCCATAATTGCTTCTTTTCTGCCCTTAAGTAGTCAACAACTAAGGAAGACTTCACTTCAATCAATCTCTCTATTTCCATGTGTTTTTCCACAAAGTCAAAAAGCAAGCGATAGATTTCATTTACTTCTGTCACAAGGCCTGAAATGACGACTTCAGCTGTGGTTTCTGAAGTTAACTCATCGATTACTGCAGTGTTTGAGGAGGAATTATGTTTCTTATGCAAATTGCAAGTGAGCTCTTTCCATTTCTTGCCATCAAGAACTTCCTTGTTCTCCACTTCAAAGCGCTTAGAAGTTAAGGCACTGAGCATTTGCTTTTCAGCTTCTAACAGGACTTCAGAAGAAGAGCCAGTTAAGAGAACAGCTGGATCCTCTAGTTCATAAACTGCAAGAATTTCCTGTGCTATAAAAAGAGACTTAGAGAATTCTTTACAGTCTACCTGTTGCAGAAACTGGAAAATCTCAGGAGAAAACTGAATGTTCTTCTGCACCATGGCATACACCTTTTCCTGGATTTCACACTTTACTTTATACACATCTGCAGGGAGTCCTTTAAAGCACATGTACCTAGTGGCTGCATCATAACAAATCTCCAACTCTGGGTACTCTGTGCTTAGACGCTCCTGTTCACCGCTATGGCACAAAAGAAAATACTTCACTGGAGAAATGGCCACTTTTTCCTTCAGACTTTGCTCTTCTCTTTTAATTTTTTGAGTCGTGATTTCTATTAATTCCTTGATTTGTAGCTCAATGTTTTGGACATCCTCTGATTTTCCTGCTAAGGTTACGGTCTCCTTAAGTGGATCAAACTCAATCAAAATCCTATCGTCCCCTAAGTCGTCTTTTATGGTGTTCCACACTATCGGATTCACTTTAAATGCGGTAACTTTATATTTAGACCTGATGCCAGAGAGTACTGTGGAAGTAGCTTCCTGCCAGGCCTTGATTCTTGATCTTCCTTGATTGACTAAGGTGGCCGCAGGTCTGATGATAACTTTACCACTGAGTGGGGACCATGTTAGCTCACAGTGTTGATGTCTCATTTCATCATTTATCTCCTCAATCAGGTGGTTCTTCTTCTGTAAGAACTTCCATAAGGGAAGATCCAGTGACTCTTCAAATGGTGCTGGAAGCCTGATCAGAGGCTTCTCCTTTCCATACAAGGCTGTGCCCAAGGAGGTATAGTATGGGAACACAGAAAGCGGCATTTTATTGAAATCAAGTTTCTTGGCCATGATGGTATCTAACACTTAAAAGGAAAGAAATAAAAATAAAGTAATCCCAGTGTGATATGTTTCAAATGAAAACAAAACTTTCCTATTATATATTTTTAAAAATCCTAATGCATGTAGAACTTCGATGTTACAACATATTAGTAAAAAGCAGCACTACCCTCGAAGTGCTCAAATATAGATTGCTATGTATTAACAGTGCACAGATATCCCTTTTTGAATGGAATAATTACTTTGTAGCCAAGATCACTCTATGTTGAAATTCTGTTAATTAAATTCTATTTTCTGTTTTTCTGATATTTCTGATATATCACTACCACGTTAAGACACAGATATAAATTTAGTCACAAGCGTGAGGACAACGCTCGCCCCATTGTAAAGAATATTCTGGTACTCAAAGTGAAGCTCATCTAAGTATCATGCTACAGTCCAAAACTTTTAGGCTTCCTAGTTGACTTAGATTCCATTAATACCTCTAAGAGGAGGAGCATAATAATAACTATTATAGCTTACCATGTGTCAGACACTATTCTAAGTGCTTTACATATATTTAATTCATTTAATTCTCATACCAACAATTTGAGGTTGAAACACCATTATTATCAGTCCTATTAACAAATGATAAAACTGAAGCTAGGAAAGGTTAGACAACCTGAACAGGGCTTCACAGACTGTAAATATCTGAGCTCAGATTCAGTGTCTAACCCCAAAGCTTATGCTCTTGAATTAAAATAACATCCTTCACAAAAAGATGTTAAAAATAACTTCACCTTCTGTGTGCTTGGTTCCTAGGGCTGGAATCAGGCATGATGGAAAGAATGTGGCCTTCAGAGGCCCAAACATATCATTTCAATTCCCAGACGTGGTCCTGTAGAGGCTCTGAGCCTGGCAGTACCAGTGATCACTAACATGTACTGAACACAACCATGTGTCAACCACTTAATCCTCAAAACACTTCTCGAAGCTAAGTAGTAATGGAAGCCCCATTTTACAGATGAGAAAACAGAGGCTTTGGTGGGTTAAAGTAACTTGCCCAAGACCAAAGCCAGGATTCAATCTTGGTCAAGAACCATCACAGATGTCACCTTAATATTCCATAAAATCTCCATCTTGTTTCTTCATCTGTAAAGAAAAAATAACTATACCTAATCATGCAGGTTATTATGGGGATTGCAAGACACTGTGGCAGAACACACAGAAAAAGGTCTCATGTATAATAGGTGTTCAATAAGAGTTCCCTTCCTTAAGAAATAAATCAGATTTTGTGAGGTTGAACCAAATAATTTCAGAGTAAAGTGGTTAATTTATTCCTCTCAAGTAATCTACATAAAACACAACATTGCTAAATAAATTCTGTTTTTATCAAACTCTATCTACAGTTTGCCTCATTATTGGTAACCCATTGTATATGGTGAAATATCCTACAAGAAAATTAATGTTACAGGCGAACAAAAGATTTAGGAGAAGTAGAGAAGTTAAGAGTATAAATTATGGGGCCAGACTACCCAGGTTCAAATCCAGGCTCTGCCAGTTACTAGCTGTGTAATCTTGGGCAAGTTATTTGACCTTTCTGTGCCTCAGTTTCCTCATTTGTAAAACAGATATAATAATCAAGATGCCCATAAAGCAGTGTCTGTGAAAGCACTTTGTAATACCCTGAAGAGCTATACAAATGTAAGTTATAAAAAGGAGAAGCCAGAGAGAGAAAAGGAAAACCAGTGTACCTGAGATTGTGGAGAAAAAGGAATGAGTGAGTTTAGAGGTGGGGGCATGGTTAACATGGTCAGGTGGTGCAAAGAGCTCAGGGAGAAAAGGAACCTTTGAGAGTACCCACAGAGTTCACATGGATAGCTCTGGCAGATAATAAACCTTAACTAAATAGTACTTATTGCTAGTTGTATAGATGCAGCGTAGACATTTTGAGGACACACCCAACAGCCCCATGCCCTCAAGGCATTTGAAAGCCTTGAATTTCAACTCCTACCATAAACTGGGAGGTTAATTTCTAGGGTAGACAACTTTTTTTTTTTTTTTTCCCTTTTTGTCTTTTTTACTGACCGGTAACGGGATCGCAACCCACGGTGTCGCGCCCGTACCGGGGACCGGCAACAGGATCTGGCAACGGGATCGCAACCCTCGGTGTTGTGCCCGCACCGCGCTCAGCCAGTGAGCGGGAACCGGTCTCCACATGGGATCCGAACCCTCGGCGGGAGCGCCGCCGCGCTCCCAAGCGGCGCACTCTCCAGTGCGCCACCGGGCCGGCCCTAGGGTAGAAAACTTTATGTACCTCTCTCCCTGGGCCCATGACCAAGCTGAGGGAGATTGGAATAGGTGACAGAAGCTCCTCTTTTGTCTCTTTGCCCAAGGAACACTAAGTCTCTCATTTAATTTTAATCCAATCTGTACTTTTACCCCAGTTTTCCAAACTCATAAAAGCTGAGTTGGGAAAAGGGAGGTTCTTTCCTTCAAGTACCCTATTGAAACAACCTATCTTAAGTGGGTGGCATACCACATGATCCTGTGTCATGCCCCACCCCAATTATTTCCAGACGCAATGTTCCTTCTTTTCCTAAGAAGTCTGACCCCCTAATTCTTACTGCTCAGTTTTCATCTCTGAACATGAGTGGTATCTCCAAGCTGACTGCACATGCCCCAGAGAACAGGCAGTCTATGTCTACCAAATCTCCAGGAGTTTTTCTCTAAGGCTTAGCTGGACATGGTTTTCACAGGGTCCTCCAAACAATGACCCATCGGGCATCCACTGATCATGTGAAACCATCCTATTAATTTCTGAATAATGACATTGACGGGTGAAAGGGGAGGTAGTGACACTTCATAGGAACTGTATGTGTTTCTAGGTATTTCTTTACCTAACCTTGTTGAAATTAATTTGAGAATTTCTACCAGTATATTGCTAAAACACAGATCATCTCTTTTTTAATACAGTATTTGAAAGGTTCCAAGAATGACATATTTTTCAGTTCATCATAGGTAAAGACTCATGAGAAAATCTCCTTATATCTCTCAAAAACTTGACCTTGCTTCTCAAAATTTTGAATTGCTGGCCTCATTAAGCATCATATCTCAGATGAACAGGATTACTAATTTACTTTCCAATAAAATGTACGAATAAATACATTTAGCTGATAACTGTTAAGATGGCGTTAAGATGGCCTAGATTATTCCAGGTATAATGTCCTAAAAGATATTACCTTTTCTGTCACAAAATTCAATCAGAGCTGAACTCTCTTCAGGAAAACATTTAGTACTGGCAACTCTTCCCCCTCCATTAAAAGGATTTTCAAAGAAAAGTTTTAAGTTGTTGTCATCTACGCCAGGTGGCAGATTTTCAACCCTGATTGTTGTTGTCACTTCCAGAAGTCTTGGGGAAAGCTGAAGTTGTTTAATTGAACGATGCCTGGTACAATCATCAACAAATTTTATGGTATCTACAAACCAAAAAAAAAAAATTATGATTGTATCTTTATATTATATAGAATGAACTGTCCAGCTATTAATCAAAACAAAGGAGAGAGCTAAGCACTGTATTTTTATTTTATTTACTTATTTATTAATTTTCGGCAGCTGGCAGGTACAGGGATCCAAACCATGACCTTGGTATCAGAAGGTTGACTCTCTAACCAATGGCCAGCCCTATTTTAGACAGAAGATTTTTTTTTAATTGACATGTAATAATTGTACATATTTTTGGGGTATAGAGTGATATTTCAATACATGTATACAATGTGTAATAATCAGATCAGGATAATTAGCATAGCATCACCACAAACATTTATCTTTTTTTTGTGTTGAAAACATTAGAACTCCATTCTTCTAGCCATTTGAAAATATAAAACAAATTATTGTTAATTATCATCTAGCACTACTATAGAACACTAGAACTTAACCCTCCTATCTAACTAGAAACAAAATTTTAATACCTACATGAGAGTTTACATGCCTAAGACTCCTGGTCTCTGAACAACGATGCACAAATGAACGTCTTACCTGGATTACTGCCATTGAGATGAGTCCCCATACTGTCACAGCCCTCTCCAACTCTCCTGAGTGCTTTCTCTGTAATACAAATCCCCCCACTTCAATGGTTCCCCATTACCTGCAGGAGTAAGTTCATACTCCTTAGCCAGCCTTACAATGTCCTTGACTATCTGACTCCAAACTAACTTCCAAGCATCACCTTTGGTTATTCTCTGCTATTATTTTCTTTTCCATGTTGCCACAAAAACTAGTCATTATTTTGAAAACCCTTTCTCTTTTGCTTTTGCATAAACAATTTCCTATATGTGGAATACCCTTCTCCAATTTTTAATTCTGATCCTATTCATCCTTCACGACTTATTCCAACTGTCTCTTTCAAATAATTAAATATTGATGGTGGGCCCACGATGTGCCAGGTACTCTGCTAGGATCTGGGGATACAGAGATGAATATGCAAGTCTTTGCCAGTTCATCATCCAGGAGGGAGGAATTCTTGAAAGCAAATAAATTGCCTCTTATAGGATCAAATGAGGTGGACTAATGCCAGGGATCAAACAAGGATTCCCAAAGTGGTCTCTGATCGAGGTTTTGAAGGCTGAAGAGGGGTTTACCAGATGGACGAGGGAAAGAGCTACGTGAGGCAGAGGGAAGAGCAGTGACTTGAAACAGCACAGTGTATCTTGGACATGATCGACTGGTACTGTATAAACATCACAGGAATAAGACTAAGCCACCTAGTTTCGGTCCCCTTTCGTTCCATTTTCCACAGCCTGTTGTTCACAGCTGAGAGAAAAGCTTCTCCTCTTGCACCTCCATTATTCATTTACATATTGGCATCCTCTCCACCCCCAGACCATGAATTCCTCAAGAGCAGGAACCATGACTTAGTTATCTTTGCACCCACAACACCTAGACCAGTGCCTGGCACATAGTAGGTGTTCAAGATTTTTGATCAATGAACAAAAGCAAGTCCATTTAGTTTTTCCTTTATAAGAAATAATAATAGGCCGGCCCGGTGGCGCACTGCTACAGTGCGCCGCTTGGGAGTGCAGCGGCGCTCCCGCCGAGGGTTCGGATCCCACATACAGACCAGCTGCTCACTGGCTGAGCGAGGTGCGGGAGCAACACCGAGGGTTGCGATCCCGTTGCCGGTCCCGGTCCGGTACGGGCGCGACACTGAGGGTTGCAATCCGTTGCCGGTCACGAAAAAAGACAAAAAGGAAAAAAAAAAAAAAAGAAAAGAAATAATAATAAATCTGAATAATAAATCTGAAATAAATACAATCCGTTGCCGGTCACGAAAAAAGACAAAAAGGAAAAAAAAAAAAAAAAGAAAAGAAATAATAATAAATCTGAATAATAAATCTGAAATAAATAGAATAGCTCCTTTATTGAGTCCTTACCACGTCTCAGGTACTATTCAAATATTATCTCATTTAATCTTTGCAGAAACTATATTAGGTAGGTATTATTATTCCCATTTTACAGATGAGGAAAGTGAGGCACAGAGGACAGTAACTTGGCCAACCCCATATAACTAGTTAAATGGCAGAGCTAGAATTCTGACTCCATGACCTATGCTCTTAATTAACCATTCCACTACCATGGTCATGGAATAGTGAGGTCTTGAAATCGGAAGATTTCCTTGTTTTAGGTGGAGATGGCTATTCCCAATCTACAAGACAGTCCACAGACTCCTAACAATGATCTTAAAGAGCACGCATTTTCTGCAGCACATGCACTTACTCATGCCTGAAAATGTGAATGACTGTGAAAGTACTGAGGGAATCTATGGGCGAGTGGATAAAAAAGCAGGCTGCAGAGTAGGCCACCTGGGCTTAAATCCACTTTGTCCTGTGTGCCTCTGTCTCCCCAGTGGTAGCATGGGAGAATAATAATAATAATAATCTCCTAAGCATTTAATATCATTTGAAAGGACAAATAAAATAATATATGTAAAGAGCTAGGCACAGTACCTGACTCATAGTAAGCACCATATGAGTGTCTGCTATTACTTTGTTTTACCTTCCAGTAAGTCCAGTTTGAGAACACAGGTTAATATTTACTTCTCCCAATGAGATAATATGTGAAAATACTGGCTCCTTTACTCGGAATCACTTTAACAACCGTAGACTTTAGATTTTTATTTGAGTGTGTTATTTCTCTGTCACATACACACACACAAACTCAAGCAATAAAGTCCAATCTATTAAACATACCAGAATTTGGTTTTAAAACTAATTTGCTTCTCTTAAAGAATTAAAAAGCATCTGTATTAACCTGGAGTCCTGTCTTACTAGCTACTAGAAAGAGTCAAACTTTCAGAGATGTTCCATTAACTGGCTGTCCCAAATCCCAAGATGTAGTGCCAAGAAGTCTGGCAAATGAAGTGTCACTAGATCCTACCTGTATGTTTTTGAAAGGTAACTACAGCGACCTCAAAATCTCGTATTATTTCCACTTGAAAGTCATCACTGGACAGGCCACTTATGTTCTCCACTAACAAGATTAACATCATGTCAGTCACATTTTCCTTGAGACTTTCAAATGCCACCATGGAGGAAATATTTTCACATTCTTCTGGGATATCCTCTGTTTTTTCCAATATTGTGTTGACATCAATCTCTGTATCTAGTTCTTCTGACACATCTGATTTTAGAAAGGCAAAAGAGATACAAGATGTTATCTTTATCTACCATGGTCTTAGCAAAGTAAATTAGTATGATACTGCTCTTTCTTCCCCCCCGTCTCTTGGCTAACTCAAATAAAAACATATCTTGGATGACTTTTTGCTTTATTTAATTAAAAATAAAATGTAGCATTTAACTGTTTTTATTATTACTATTTTAAGTTCAATTTTATTACACCCTTTTCTGCCTTGTCTCTCTGAGGAACCCGCTTTATCCTTCACAGCACTTGACTTATAATTCTATCACAGAATCATATAATTACTGAACTAAGCTTCTCAAAAGTAGGCACGTATTTATTCATCCTTCTGTTGCTGGCACATGGTATATAGTTGAGGCACAGTATATGTTTGCTGAATGGAGATTTACTGCTTGGGTCACTGGAGGAAAGCAAGAATATCTGATGATGCCCAAGTGTGGGTATCATCTAACATGTCGCACTCTGGAAAGTAGTAAGTTTCCATCACTGGAGAAAGAAAAGGATACTTGCAACAAATGACTAAATTATACACAGGAAGGTAAAATGGCCTAGAGAGCTATATGTGTATATCAGGCTCACTGAAGGGCAGTCATCCTAGCTGACTCGTTGCTCTCCATTGCTGACCCTAAGTGAGTTACATACATGCACAAGGTCAGTCTCACTCCACATATGCCCACTGAAGCACGGTGTGTGTGATAAGATCTTTAGACATTTCGTGAACAACTGTTCAACGGGGGCCCTTATTACGTTCAAGACACTGGAAGTATGGAGAGTTGTGAATACAAAAAAGATTAGAAAAGGAACCTACAGATTTTCTAATGGAAATATACACAAAAAATGAGAAAGGGAACTGACATTTCTAAGTGTTTATTGTGGCAGAATAAAATGCTATGTGTTCACCAAATCCATTTTGTTTTCTTTCTGGGCAACATTTCAAATTCCTACAGTTCAATTCCTGTAATAGAGTTCATGTGGCTTATGGAATATGGACGGAAGTGGTGAATTCCACCTCGAGGCCTAGCCCATACAAATACCCTTTATATGAATCTCCATTCTCCCTTGCAGTGACCTTGCAGGCCACATATTAAGACAATGGTGTCAAAAGACAGAAGGAGCCTAGGTCCCTGAATGACTGTGAAGAGCAGTCTACACTCTCCCTACCACCCCAGCTGCTGACTACACTGAACTGTGATGTGGAGGAGAAATAAACTTGTATTGTGTTAGGTTACTGATTTGGGAAGTTGTTTGTTACAACAGTTAGATCACACTGTCATGTGCTAGATATGACACCATGCACACACAGGCATACTAAACACGATAGCTGAAGGATTAAACAACAACATAAATCAGCATTAAATGTGACAGGTATAACAAACCAGAATGACTACTGGGCTAGGAATGAGGCTATATGTGTCCAGGCCCTGACTGCCACTTTCTAGCCATGTGATCTTGGGCAAGTCTCTTAATTGTGAAATAAGGGTATTGGGCAAATTAACTGACTGGTAAGAGTCTTTCTGGCAATATAGTTTATAACCCCACAACTTTTAGAAGCTTCATCACAAGAGAGACTTGGTTAATTGACAAATAAAGAGCATCTACAGTCAGGTCTGGAGCCTAAGAAAGAGATAAAAGGTCTGGGCTGGCATGGAAAGGCTTCAGAGAAGAGGAGGAAGTTGAGCAGGTCTTGAAGGGGTATGAACTCGGTAGAGAAAAGTGGGACAGAGGATATTGTGAGCACCAGAAGCATGGCAGAGTAACGTGATGGCACCGAACTATTTAGAAAACGGTGATTTGACCAATGTGGCTCAAAAGGAGCACTTTTGTGCAGAGACGTAAGAAACGAGGCTGGAAAAGTAGACTAGATCCAGAATGCGGTCTGGACATTATCTTGCAGTTGGTGGTAAGGGTGCATCATGGAAGATTTCTGTGAAAAAGATGGCAGATATTTAGCAGCAGAGCAAAGGACTGGGCAGATTTATAACAGAGAACAAGCAGGGAGCTCCCATCACAGTGGATTTGTGAGGTAATGAGGGGGCCTGCAGTGAGAGAAGGATGGATGAGGAAGACTTAAAAAAAAGATGAGTAGGTCTCTGTGACCAAAAGATGTGAAAGCTGAAAGAGGAGAGATGCCTGAAACTTCTAGCAGGTTATGGGCAGACTGTGCACTTTGAGAGAAATAATGAAGCCAGAAAGGGCACTGGTTTGGGGAGGAATATATCACAGGTGGTGTCAGACATGCTGACTCTAACATACCTTCCAACAGGAAGGTCAGACAGAAGGTCTGAAATTTAGAAGAGACTAGCTAGGGATACGGGTTTGGAATTACCAGAATTAGCTGACCACAGGTCAGCAGTATTTCTCTCCTCTTGCCCTTCTCTCTTCTCCAGGATCTTGCAGTTACTGGCTTCCACCATTCAGACCTGGTGCAACTAAGCTTAGAACAGGACACGGGCTCGGTGCTCACATCCCCGATGTTGGCGTGTGCCTTTCCCTGCTCTGGCAATGCCTGCAGACTTCTCTGTTCTTAACTTGGCACACTGAGTCTCTGACATGCCTAGTAGCACATCCATAGTGCAGCATCCTCTGCTCTCCCCATCCTGAATTATAGGCCCTATTAGGTAACTACTCTCCACCCACATCTTGCTTAATTCAGAAATTGTCTACCCCATTCCAATTAATTTGAAGAGTCCTAACCTTAGGGCCACTGTCAAAATTCAGTGTGGGGTAACCATTCAGCGAAGGACCCCCTCTTCCATCTTTTAAAGGAGCCAACTTAAATATGTTTAAGGTCATCCAACTTCCTAGCTGGTTGCTATCCTTGAAGTCTAGGTCAGATAAAAACAGGTTAGAAAATGGTCTAAAATCTCCAGGACAATGAAAAGTCCATTGGTGGAGAGGGGCTGGATGGCTCTCCCTGAGAATACACTTGGGGTTTTAAGCAAACTTGAAACAGCACTAATAAGTCAGTGAAGACAGAGTTAAGGTAAAATCTATAAAACCATAAGAAATTTCATCAGACTTGATTAAATTTTAGATCCAGGAATATAGTACAAGTTTAAATATACAAATACAAAATGACTTCCTGGTCTAAAATTGAGCTTGAGAGTACAGCACTTAAGGCATCTTCCAAGAAAAAGATAAGGATTCAGGGGATCACGACAACAAACACTGGGAGGCGGGTGAGCCGGTGACAAATCTGAAGAAAGGAAAGCAGGAATTACTCTAAGGAGTCAAAAAATTCCTGCTTCATAAGAATCTTGAGTTTCTTAAGAAAATCATGCATACTAGATTCTAAATTTTAATAGTACACCCATATTAGGTAAAAACCATCCAAATGTCCCTATCCAGCCATTTTGCCAAGTAAAGGCAGCTCTCATTCTAGTGCTATTTTCAAAAAGAGAAAGCAGAAAATGACACGTTCTCAAGACAATTTCAATTTTAGAGGACAATATTCATACATTTCTTGGAATTCCTTTTCCTAAGATTTGGGCTCGTGTATCACTATCTCTCTTGCTCAGCTCACTTGCATAGTTCACTTCCTCCTCTTTATAACAACATGCTTAGCTATGAAAACTAGTTGCTTCTTAAGTCAATGTCAGGTGCATGACAGGCCAATGCTCAAACACTAGTTAAGCAGCAGAGTCTACAACTCTTTGGCTCCTTGGCTGCTGGCTCTTTCCTGCAGCAGATGAGACAGGAACCTTCTAGAGGACTGCACCCAATCCTGCACAACGCCCCACAGAGGAGTAACCCTTCCTTATTGTGGTTCCAGAGCACTGCCCCCTGCACACCCAGTGCTCGAAAGCAGTGCTAACCGATTTAGCCACACATGACACCCACAGACAGGTCATGTCCTTGCTTCTCCATGGCTGGCTGGACACAAGTAGGTTCTAAAGGTGAACTGTCACCACCACCTCCCAGACACTTCTTTGCCTTCCCCTCAATTGCATGGTGTATTACAGTCCCCAGAAAGGGCTGTTCCCATCCTTCTGACCTGAGCTCTAAGAGCTCGAGGGGCTCCCCAGTGTTTGCCCTCTGCACAGCTGACTCAAGCATGATGATGCAGCCCAAGGCAACTCCAAGCTGAGCAAACTCTGAGCTGTGCGAGTCAAGAAGAGAGGGGTGACCCCCTCAAGTGCCATCTTTCATTAAAGCAAAACTACTTGGTGACTGTCAGAGTCATGTCATCTGAGACTTTACCTGGTTCTTTGACATCTCCTTTGGTCTTGGATTCCTGAAATCCAAACAGTAAAGTAGCATTAATACATTACTAATAATTTCTTTACATTAAAGAAAATGTCCCAGGGACCAGTGTGGAGATGTAGGGTGAATAGAAATAATAATGAAAAGCTCTGGCAATGGTGCTCTTGATGCATCTGGGGCCACATGTAGTGGCATTTTTACTTTCTAGTCACAAAAATCACCAGTGGAAATGAGACACAAAAAACAGAAGCCCTAGTTAACCCCAAGTGTATGGGTATCAGGTAAGACCTAAATCAGAGAAACGGCTGACCTCATGATTTTTTTTCTCCATTTAACATTTATTGTTTATTGTGTCATGTCCTTTACAGAAGTCATCTCATTTAATCCTCACAGTGATCCAACAATCTAATGAGGCAGATATTTTTACTATTCCATTCTACAATTGAGGAAATACTTAGCACATGTAGTATGTACCACTGTCTCCTCAAATTGATGTAATAATAAAACAAACATAGCGAGTTGTAGGTTATAAAGAACCCAGGACAAACAGACACAAAATTTTACATCCCAAACCACCATTACTGTAACTGTCAAATCTTGACTTTTCCAAAAGTGTCTGACATCACAGAAAAATGCCCCTCCTTCATTATTCCATACCGCCTGTCACCGCCCTCACTCCCTCTGCATTGTAAGCTGCTTCTCTCACCCCAGTTTGACTTATTCTTCTCGTTCCCCCACATTTTCCTCACTGTGATTCCCGTCCCATCAACCTTGGGAGAACACCCTACTCCTCTTTTAATCACTCCTCAAGTTTACTCACCTTTCTAGGGATTTTCCCCTCAAAGTCATCATGGACTTCATCTGTGGTTACAGGCAACCGGACAGTTAACTTGAATGTCCCTTTTCCTGGCCATACTAACTCGTGATTCTTTCTCTCTAGAACCTTCTGCCGAACTGAAATGCCAAAAAAAAACAAAAAAGATGCCAAATGATAAGCAATCTTTATTTACAAAATTATTCCATGATTTCTATAGGCTTCGTCATCATCAATGAATGGCTTGGTCAGTTTCTCAAGAGAAGCTACGTGTAGTGAAAAAAGGAAAAGTTTAGCAAGAAGACATGGATTTGAATTCTACCTTTAAACTTATTTTTTCATATTGAGCATTCTCCTTAATAAGCCTTACCAAGCCTCGGTCTTCTTGTCTATTAAAAAGGTTAATGAAGATTGTTTTGTACAAATGTTACAAGTAAACTGAAATAAACTTTAAATTGAAAGTAAAATTGGAGTAAACTGAAGAAACATTATAAAGAACTTAGTACAGTACCGGACACTCCGTAGGTACTCAAAAAGGTAGTAATATTTATTCTACACTAAAAGGAACTCATTAAAGCCTCCTTCCTGCAGAGCCAGTGAAGACTGGGTGCTGGGACGTGACACGATGAAAGCCATGTTTTAGGAGGGTGATTCAGGTGGCCATGAGCAGAAAGACTGGGAGCCTAGTTAGAAAGTCCTTTCAATCAATTCCTTAGCCTGTAATAAGAGGCTCACATCTGACAGTAAAGGGAGTTGGAAGGAGGGGATAAGAAAGATTGTTCAAAACAAAGAATCAGCACATCAGGCAGCTGGGCTGTAGTGAAAAAACTGACAGTGGACATGAGTCCAAAGACCTGGATTTGAATTCCAACTTTGCCACAAACTAGCTGAGTGACTATGAGGAACTTACCTTAACTTCTCTCAAGTTTTAGTTTCCTCACTTAGAGTGGTGTCTGTGGACACACTATGTCACACTTGCAGAGCTACGCGAATGGAAGTTATATGACGGAGCAGCCAGAGAGATAAAAAGGAAATCAGTGTATCTCAGACCATGGAGACAGGGAGTGAGTGAATTGAAAGGAGGCGGTGTTGTCAACATCGTCAGATGGTGCAAAGAGCTCAGGGAGAAAGGGAATCTTTGAGAGTGCCCTCCTGTTCGCGGGGGTAGCTCTGGCATGAATGTTGGGTTAGCGTGTTGTGTTCAGATATGGTTGGCCTGATGAGGCCAAGGATATAAGTCAGAATATTCCACAAAGAGGGGCATGATAGCTTTCCTGCCTCAACCATCCAAGCCCAAGGGGGCAGGGCTTTAACTGGATGCCAATTCAGAAACAGGCCTCCGAAACAACCTGAAAAGGAATGCCAGACTCTAATTTCACTCTAAGTCCTCTTTATGAAGAGGGCACATGTTTTTGCACGGACATCTGAGGAGCTTTACTATGCTAGAGTGGGGACTGCAGACTGGATAGGACCCCTGAAGCCCAAAAGCAAGCTGAGTTTTGTAGGCCACATTATCTAGAGTCATGGACCTCTGAGTTGCATTCCTTTTATTATTCCCTAGATTTTGATAAAGTCCTGCCAAGGCATCTATACGTGCCAGCCTGTTCTCAGATTGTGTGCAATATGTATGAGCACAAGTATTTCAGCAGAGCAGATGGCAGTATTATCAGTATGTGATCCTCAACAAGGAGAAGGCAAATCTGGGAGGAAAAAATGCTGAAATTCTGATGTCCAGCCTCCCTTACCCATGTGGACACCAACCTCAGATTATCAGCACCGCACTCTACCGAGTGAGCCACGGGCCGGCCTCAACCTCAGATTATCAACATTTGATTTTATTTAAGGAGAAAATGGGTTCCCTTACCCCAAAGAGTCTGACAATAATCAGGAGCCAAATTATGACCAGAAAGTATGATAAAATGTACACCTCTAGGGGCCGGCCCGGTGGCGCACTGCGCTAGTGCGCCGCTTGGGAAGCGCAGAGGCGCTCCCGCCGAGGGTTCGGATCCCACATACAGACCGGTTCCCGCTCACTGGCTGAGCGAGGCGCGGGGGCAACACCGAGGGTTGCAATCCCGTTGCTGGTCCTCGGTCCGGTACGGGGGCAACACTGAGGGTTGCAATCCGTTGCCGGACACGGAAAAAGACCAAAAAAAAAAAAAAATGTACACCTCTAGGGGCCGGCCCGGTGGCGCACTGCGCTAGTGCGCCGCTTGGGAAGCGCAGAGGCGCTCCCGCCGAGGGGTCGGATCCCACATACAGACCGGTTCCCGCTCACTGGCTGAGCGAGGCGCGGGGGCAACACCGAGGGTTGCGATCCCGTTGCTGGGCCTCGGTCCGGTACGGGGGCAACACTGAGGGTTGCAATCCGTTGCCGGACACGGAAAAAGACCAAAAAAAAAAAAAAAAAAAAAATGTACACCTCTAAAATAGGGTTTAAAACGTCATTTGAGTTTACACTCAACTTTTCAGAAATCCAGTGAACTATATATCAAAGTCATAGAGAGCTTCCTATTCTTATTTGCTATACACTTATTTTTACAAAGACGTGCTGGTGGGTTCATTTTTATTATTTGGCTATTACAGATCTATATAAATAAAGTCATGTTACACTTCAGGCCTGCACCTGTTTAAGCCATTTCCTGGAATAAAGTGTGGGAGGGTTTCCTCTGCAGAAGAAGAATGCATTTCCTAGGACTGCAAAGTCATTCATTGTTTGCAAATTCCTGACTGACCTTCTACTGAGAAAGTGGACCCTCAACTGGGAAACTGAAACCGAATAAGGGTATTCCATGCCCTAAGAACTTTGCTCACAAAAGCTTTAGAGTTTTATTAAGTTCTGAGTCATCCATGTTAGAGGGTGAGACAAGAGGGGCCATTGCAGCAGCCTGGGGCTGGAGGAAAAGGCGTAGTGGGCTGGGAGCTGTGAAGGAAGAGAACCAAGCAGTGAGACTGAAATTCTGTGTGCTTTCAGGGCTAAAATTGAATTATTTTATCATCACAAAATTATATTTTGTGCTATTTGTGTTTTTACGCTGTTTGTATTTGTATAATTATTTCCCTTTTTGTTCATTTGCGGTTGTCAACAAGCTACAGAGATTCTCAAACTGCAAGGACTCAGGGTCACCTGGGGTGCTGGTTAAAGGAGCTGATTCCCACCCACCCCACACTCACTGTGCCTCAGTCTCTAGCACAGAGCTGGGACTGTTCCTGGTAAACGTGCAGTCCCATCTGGATGCAGAAGGTCTGTGCCCCCAATTTGAGACCTACTCCTGAGGATAATGGGATTCTAAAGAAGAAAGAAGGGCTAGATCCAAGGTGATGTTGACAGCTGGAATCAAAGTGGGAAAAACCCTGGAGGAAAAGTGAAACCCAGAGGGAAAATGACATCCATTACACAGCTGCCCTTCTGAGCACTCCTTGGTAAAACTAATCCTTGGAAAAGGTACTTAGTTTCCACAAGGGCTCTGAGCAAAGCAGGTCTCCTGTCCCTCCCTTCCCCACTTCCTTCAAACTTATCTGGACGCCCTTCTCCTCGTTTCTCTCATTTCTCCTTTCTGGATCCCTGGTGGGGCATTCCATATGCTTCTACTGCATGGGCTCCTAAGCCTCCTTGCCTCTCCTCTGGCCCCAACGCTTCCCCAAATCTAGCGACAGAAAGGCAGGATCAGGGACTGTCTACACCCTGCCAGACCACCTCCCGTCTATAAGATCCCAATGGAAAAGGTGCGGGTTCTGGGAGTGCCGCGACAGACCCGGTGGGTGCCGTGTGCGACCCGGTGGGTGCCGTGAGCAGGCAGCTAACTGGTGGGCTCCCGGCCTCCCTTCCCCAACAGGAACAGCAGTGGGGCGGTGCGGACAACTAGGGCCCTCAACTTTCCACCCAGAGCTCAACACTCCCAACACACAATACCTCACAATGTCATCCCCGCTCCCCATCTGAGGGCCACCTTGAGGCTGAGGGAAGAGGCACCAGCAGGCCCTCGACAAAGGAACAGGGCGTCGCGCTGCCTTCCCCCTCCGACCCGCGGGCGGAGCAGCGCGCTCTGTAATTCCACCCAGACGGGCTGATTTCAGGCAGTGTCCCTGCCCCTCTCCCAAGTGACCTCAAGACCCCTGGGGATCTCCGTGACCCGTGAGGATCCCCGAGACTCCTCACGTTTCTTAACCCCTTTCCTTCTCAATGAATCAATCATCCAATAAGTAACGGTACGGCAGGAAATCAAGAGGGAGATGGAGGCTCACTCGCGCGCTTCGGCCGCCACCTCCAGGTCGCGCCGGGGGAGCGCGGCGCCCCGGGTGCACCCGAGTCCGCGCCGCCCGTACCCCCCGACCCCGGCCGCCCCCCTCGCCCTCGGCCCCTCGCGCCCCTCACCGTCGTCCGGGAAGAAGAGCACCAGGAAGCGCGGAGGGCTCCCGGGCTCCTGGTGGACCTCGCACTCCCCTCCTCCCGACCGCTTCGGGCTCTGAAAGTACATCTGCAACTTGGTGCTCAAGTTCTTCGGGGGGTCGGGGCCCCACGACCCCTCGACCAGCAGCGGGAAGCAGCCGGCGGCGGCCATCCTCGGCTCCGCTGCTCCGGGACTGCCGGGTGCGGCCAGCTCGCGAGGTTAACTTCGCCTCTTTCGCTTTCGTTTCCCAGAAGACTCCTCCCGGCCCTTGTTTTCTGCCGTCAGCTGTAAACAGCGGCCCGGGGCCCGACGACCTCAAGCTTCACGAGCTTCGTCCCCGGCCCGCAGCGAAGGCGAATCGGCCCTTTGGGGCTGGCCATCGGCGCCCTGGCCGTCAGGCCTCCTTCCACTTGGGCACAGCGGTCCCTGTGTTCAGGGCACTGCCTGCCACTCACCCAGACCACAGCTGAAAGCAGCAGCTCGGGGTCACCAGACCTCGGGCACACGCGCACACAAAGAGAGTTTCATTTCTGCCGCAGGCCGACATTTTAAAAGAGAATAAAATGGCTGGCAAACTGTGACCCTTATAGAGTGTTTGCTGCCAACTTTGAGACCTCTTTCAACAGTCAGTACGAGTTTCAGAATTTTACCTCGCTTTCCTTCTTTTGGTTTTGTTTCCTGAGCTGTTAAATCATGTCTAGGAATGGGGGAGAAACAAATACGCTCAGTTTTTGTGGAATATTTACTAGGTGCCATGCATTCGGGATGAATTCAGCACACAGACACAGTCCCTGACCTTGCTGAACTCACACAGCTGTGGGGGACACGGAGGGGTCATGACCAGTGGAATACGTGCTCTGCGAAGGAATACACAGGTGTTCCTGGAACAAATGGGGAGGGACTCCCGGCAAGGTGTGGGGCCCAGGGAGGGTTTAGGGGGAAGTAATATGTAACCTGAGGCCTAAGGATGATCAAGGGATGACTTTGGAGGACCGAGCAGGGAGGCTTACATGATGTCATTTACACGTCCAAGATCACTCTGGCTGCTGCGGGGGTGGGGGGAAATGAAGGGGTTGGAGAGGCTGTGGAGGGTAGCGGAGTGGGGAGGTGGGGGGAGGGGGAGGAGGGATACCTAGAGTGAAGGCTGCTAGTGTCCCAGGCGCCAGCGGGGGAGGTGGGTGGCTGAGACCAGGGTGCTGGCAGAGGAGGACCAACAAAGGGTGGCATTCTCAACTGATACTGAAGGCAGGACCTGCTGAAGGATGTGAGCAGTGAGAGAATGAAAAGCAGTGAGAATGACTCCAAGGTCATCCATGGATGGCTCAAGCAAGTGGGTGGATCGTGGTGACACCTAGGAGGACCACGGGGTAGCCAGAGAGGTGGGAGAGAGGTTGGGAATGTGTGTACCCTGGACCCATGATGAAAGAGTGTTTCAAGTCAGAGGGAGGAATTATTATTCCAGTGCTACCAACATGTCAGGTCCCAGGAGTGTCTGTTGGACTGCTGGGGACCTGGCAAGCACTGTTTCCTGGTGAGCGGGGGAGGAGAGGGAGATGGCAGTGGACTGAGCACTGAGCCGAAGGAAGGAGATGGAGGCAGCAAGCGAAGCCAACTCTTTCCAGAAGTGTGACTCTGACGAGGAAGGAGTTAGGGCTCTGGGGTATAGGACCAGGGAGTTATTTTTGTTTCCTGGCTTTTTAAATATGTTAAAGATAGAAAAGTTTTAGGTATGTTTATTTATTTTTTAAAAATTTTTATTGATTTTTTCTAGTTTTAGGTATGTTTAAGTGTTGGTGAAAAGAAGTGAAGGAAACGTTGAAGATACTAATAGTGAGAGAAGGTGGGAGGGACTCCTGGTGGCATTAGCCTTGGGAGCAGGACTTGCCCTACTGCCCCAGCAGCGGGACAGAGAGGGAGCACAGAAGCAGGTGATTGTGAAGGAGTCCTGGAGGGGCGGCGGTGGGAGATCTCACCTGAATGGAGTCTGTTTCTCTGTGAAGGAGGTGGCCAAGTGTCTTAGACTCTGCCAAAATTAGAGCTGCTTTCTCCTGCACGGCCAGACCTTACATTACCTATTGTTTCTTAACTTCAATGAAGCTGAGTCTCAGAACGAAGAGAATCAGAGATGGGCCAAAGAGAGAGAGTTTACTGGGCTTGTGCTCCAGATCCACAATAATGCTAAACAGTATTCAGGTATTTTCTCTGGCCTCCAGCTTTCTACCTGCAGATGGCTCTCTTCATCTGATCCAAACTATCCTGGACCCCAGCAAGGGAAGTGAAGAGGACACGGAAGGGCTGGTCTTAGCCCTCAGCCAGTGGTGACTGTTTCCCTGTTGTCTCAGTCTCATCCCAACCACAGAAAAAATGAGCACCCCTCTCTCCCCAGAGTTGTGGGTTCAGAAATGGGCAGTTTCTTTTTTTCCTCACATCATCATTTTATACAGAATAAAATCAGAGTGATACTGAAACCCTTTATTTATGGAAGTTTTAATTGGCCATTTCTGGATTTCTTTCAAGGATTTATTAATTTCCAACAATGTGCCTTGCCACTCAAGGTACGCTTCTCATTCCTGGTGGACAGGGAAGGACCCATTAGAGGATCAGGATGGCAGGTCTTGAAAGCCAAGAAAAGAAAGTTCTAGAAGGACAGCTGGACTTCTGGGGGGGAAGGAAAGTTCTAGAAGGAGCAAATTGTTACTAACATTAGCCCCTGCAGTACTTTGTCTTCACTCCTAAATAATTTTTATCCTATTCACTTGCCGAACCCTCCCCCATCAAAAGTGTGCTTATCCCCTCTCAATTCTCTGTCTCCTGTAGGTGTCTGCCTCCTGGAACTCCCTCACTTCCTAGGAAGCACGAATCCTCTCAGGGCCTGGGAGGCAGTGAGTGGTCTTTCAGCGTAGAAGCGGCCACGTTCACATAGCTGTTCCTTGGTTCTCCTCCCACCTCACAGTCAAGGCTAATCTTAGTGTAGCAACCTGCGTCTGCATTTTGGGGCCAAACTTCTCTCTCCCTCCTTCATCTAAATCCTCCCTTTCAACTTCTCTATAAACTAGCATGAGGCTCTGCATTTCTCCCATTGAAGCGTAAGTTGCTTTCCCGTCTGTCCTGAATCAGTGTGTGTGAGCACCTGATGCCCACCACTCGACCTCACTTTGTTCCTGAAACTCCTGGCCCAGGGTCCCCTCCCCCCCCCTCAACAGGATGTGACCATGTAGGCCAAGGACGAAGCACTGCAAGAAATTCAAATGCCCACCACTCGACCTCACTTTGTTCCTGAAACTCCTGGCCCAGGGTCCCCTCCCCCCCCTCAACAGGATGTGACCATATAGGCCAAGGAAGAAGCACTGCAAGAAATTCACCCCCCGGAGGGAGTCACCCAATGAACACATCCCAGTTTTTAGCCTCACTCCCTATGCTCCGATCCCTTTCAGGAGCTTCTTCAAACCTCCATTGGGAAAGTCTCCAATACTCCTTAATCTGTCACTATAGTAATTCCCAAATAGGAATAATGTAGTTTCACAAATACTACAGTTGGGTGGGAGGTGGAGGGTGGCTTCTGCAGAAAACTCCAAAGTAGACTTTGACCTTTCCAAGTTTGTGTGAGTTGAAGGGTAAGGCAGAGTAAAGATCTTTCCTGGTTATCCAGTTAGGTAACCATTGAATCAGACACACATGCATGTCTCAAGACAAGCATTAACTCTCAGAGAGTACAATCTAGATAATATTAAGAAAGAAAAACACACAATATTTTATTAACACACTGTACCATGCATGATCTCCATCAGTGATGTGCTATTAAATATTGAACAACTTGCTTTCTGGAAAAAAAAGTTTGCATATGTGTGTATGTTTATTATAAATTTTACCGATATAATGGTTATATAGCATATACAAATAATAATAAAGCATACAATACTCTATGGCAATTTTCAAAATAGCCAATTGATTCTCAAAGAGTGTTTCAAAGATTTTTGCCAAACATATCTGTAGCCAATTTTGGTTGATACTTCTGTTTACATTAACAAGTAAAATGAAACAATGAAGACATATGTCAGGAGTCTTTGTCAATTACATGACTCCTTTGCTGAATTGGGTGATAGTTTTCCAATTCTGGAAGAATATTCCCTAATTGTTTGTGCTCTTTACAATGTAATGGCTACAGACATGAGACACTTTTCAATAATCTGCCTTATTAACATATTCTCCACGACTTTCTTAAATCTAGATAATCAACAAAACAGTAAATCAAGCCCCGATTTGTAGTGTTTGCCAATTCCATGGTATAAATATTTCCACTATGGCTGATTAAGTTTCCACTGTGTTATCACTGAGTGCAGAGTTGGGAAGAGATGAACAGTTGCACACTTCTTGTATACTAAGAGTACCTATTGTATAATACTTCTACCACACAGATACAATAGACATAAATATCTCACTAGCATAAACAATGGCGTTACAAGTAACATGGAAAAACCCATCTTTGTCTCAGTTGCAAAAAACAGCTGAATATTTCTGTAGTCTATAGCTCTGTGTTCACAAGCTTGTGCTTGTGTTAGCAAGAAAACCACAGGCTGTCAGCTCTCAGCTCCTTCCTGTGTAGATGAGAAACAGGCTAGCTTTCTAAGACCCCTCCTCAAGTAACCACACTTCTTGCCCTTATACCCAGGTGTGATAAAGACCCTTACCCAAAAGCTTCTTCAAAACATGTTTTTGTGAAAAGTTTTATGCTGTGCTGTAACTTGCATATTTCAGCCTCTGTAAGCCAGCTGTGCTCACTTTTGCAGAACATCCTGAGTGCCTAACAGGATGTCACTAGCTGCCAGTTAAAGTTAACACAAGTAACACCATATTGTAAAAAATACATCCATTCTGTTTTTATTCAAGGAAGTAATAAGGGGGAGGGACAGGTGGAAAGCTCCTGCTAAAGGCTTACCACAAAATTAGCTTATGTAACAAGGCTTGCTTGCATTGGCTAAACTGCATCAGGCAGGCTATCAGGCGGGCTAACAAGCCTGCCACGAATGGCTTAAAACTGAAAGTAACCCTGGACTCGGGGCCGCAGCTTGAATTGGCTGCTGCAGTCCCGGCCGGAATAAATCTTTAAAACTCCTTCTGAGTGTGTCTCCTTTTGAAACTCGGCTATAATAGTAAGATGTAGTCAGATAAGCAGGAAGTGACAAATTTTCTGTACTTATCGCCTTTTAAAAATAAATCTATTTAATATAAGTTTATACAATGTGATCCTAAATACTGGTGGTTAATAACTGTCTCACAAAATTTCTCAAAATTTAACAATCAGCTCCGGTGAGCCAGTATGAGCCAGCTCCAGCAAAAACATACTCTTCCCCCAACGGAGGTGGTTTTATCAGACAGAACACTATCAGTACACACCACACTTTAGTATCATTGAACTAACTTTCTCCTAGGTTATAAAGCTGATTGCTCCCCTTCATTCCAACAGCCAGTTAGTCACCAAGACAAACATTCATTAATCTATTCATTACTTTTAAGAAATCTACCCTATAAAAAATAAAAGTAGTAATGAAAATGATAAAACAAAGACAAATGTAGTAAAAAATTTGAAGTGTAATAATTAATACCAAAAGCATGACTAGAAACAAACCAATGATGACAGTGACATAGAATTGATGTCAGCTCCCAGCTCATTTTGCCCACCTCTACCCCAGCAGCCCCATAGTAGGAATCACAGATACTCTTTGTCTAAAAGCTCCAAGTTCTATATCCATAAAAGCATGAGGCAGGAGGTTTTTATTGGATTATGGAGGGCCTGGAAATGTAGCTAAGTAGTCAATGCAGTAATCAAAATTAAAGAAAAATGACAATAACAACAAAAACTGGTAGAACTTAACCTGAAAATCAAAAGAACTCATCAAGTTCTAGGATCATTTCCCAGCTAAGCTACCCAGACACAGCCCTGTTAAATTCTTGAATAATAAAGACAGAAAGATATTTCTAGAAGTTTTACTAAAACATCTAGTTTTGTCTTCCTTCTTGGATGTTACAATGGCCTCAGATCATGTAACTCAAGGAAATAATTTGCATTACTATTATACTAAAAGAGAGAAGTATTTCCTTTCAAGGCTAAAAACCAAACAAAAAACAAACAAACAAAAACTCGACCAACGGAAAAATACAAAATGAAGATTTTGTAGAAATACATAATATAAGCCTAACCCTTCAATTCAGCTTTGTGGACAGAGTTAGGAAACACCTCTAATTCCAACCAATTACCACAGGGTTCTCTCCTTCTACCACTCCATAGTGGTATTACCCTTATCTCATAGTATTAACCTTGTTTCCCAAGAACATTAATATATTTACTCATTTTCTCAATCCTCCATTACACACAAAACAGTTTGGAACTCGAACACTGCTATAGTCTGAATGTTTGTGTACCCCCCAAATTCATACATTGAAACCTAATCCCCAGTGTGATGATATTTGGAGATGGGTCCTTTTGGGAATTGATTAGGTCACGAGAGTAGAACCCTCAGAAATGGATTTAGTGCCCTTGTAAAAGAGAGCTCTGTTCTGCCTTCTGCCGTGTGAAGACCCAGCAAGAAGACAGCCATCTATGAACCAGAAAGTGGGTCCTCAGTGGGTACTGAATCTGTCCGTACCTTGATCTTAGACTTCCCAGTCTCCAGAACCATGATAAATAAATTTCTGTTGTTTATAAGCCACTCAGTATATGGTACTCTGTTATAGCAGCCTGAACAGATTAAGACAAACACTAATACCAACAACAACAAATCTACTAAGCAAACTTCAAGATTCCTTTGCAACTCTTTTTATCAGTTGAATAGATCCCATTGAGGGTGTGCAGCCAGACCACTGGGCTCAAAAGTTAACTGGAATACTTTTTTCTTTGTTATCCGTTGATTCAATTTTACATTTTTCCCCTATTTTTGTTGACCTTATTTCTTTTCTGAAAATGTAAAACTTTAACATAATTCAAAAATCAAAACCATATAAATATGTATAGTCAGGGAAGTCCCTTAATCTTTTTGCTCCATCTTAACCACCTACACAGGTAACCAGGTAACCATATGATTAGTTTCTGGAATATCCTTCTAGTGTTTCTTTTTGCAAAATTAAGTGTGTGAGTGAGTGTAGGTGTATGACTTTCTCCTCTTTTTATACAAAAGGTAGCATACTGTATATATTTATTTATATATATATATTCTATATCTCTATCTACACACACACACACACACTGTTACACTTTGCTTTTCACACTGGATATATCCGTAAATTATTCCATATCAGATCACAGAGATCTTCCTCATTCTTGTTTACAGCTGCCTAGTCCACCGTGGTGTAGATATAACACACGGCATTTAGGGCATACCTAATATTTTGCTATTACAAATAATGCCACCATGTACATGTTTGTTTGTTTGGTTATTGTTGGGAGTCTCCAGGGTACACTCCTGGCTGTGGAATGACAGGTTGAAGCGTGAATACAGATGCTCACAGCAGCATGCCTCCTGGCCTTGCCTCTACTTCACCTTTGCCACCTATAATTTCCTCATTGCTGAGATTACTGCTACCTCCTACATTCAGGTCCAGTTCTGAGGCCAAATTAACCGTATACTTATGGTTAATTAACCATATATTTATGTGACCTAAATTACAAAACTGAGGTAGTGAGAGTGTGGAGAGATGAGGACTGTCAGACATAGTGGGTGATATAGGGTTTTTTTCCTTGTAATATTGCCACTTCTTGCCTATCTTCTTTTGCTTTTGCTTAATTTGAGGCCACACAGTGTTGAGATTTTTATATCTTCTCAGTGAATTGTTCCTTTTTGTCCTTAGTGAATGCCACTCTTTCTCCTTTATTAATTCTCATTGCCTTAAAGTCCATTTTGTCTTGTATTAATATTGAGACTGAAGGAACTCTTCCAAAGTCTAAGTTCAGACACCAGCCAAGGGCCAACCTTGCAAAAAGGCCTTTCTAAGGGTAAGTGTCTCAGATCTGCTAGGTTAACTCTCTTTTCTGTACAAGCATGTTCCTGTCAAATCAGTTGAATCACACCATAGTCTTCAAAGGAGTAACTTGAAATATAATGTGGTCACCTGGGATCACAAGCTTTCTGTAATTAAATAAGCTATAGGGTACAAGAAAAGTGACTTTCAATAATGCAACATCCAAATCTGTTTTTATTAAATCCTGTGTCCTTAGCAATTTTACCTCAAAAAATCTTTTCTCGGATCCCACATGGAGACCGGTTCCCGCTCACTGGCTGAGCGCGGTGTGGGCGCGACACCGAGGGTTGCGATCCCGTTACCGGTCAGTAAAAAAGACAAAAAGGAAAAAAATAAAAATAAAAATCTTTTCAAGTCCAGTGAGCAGTGAGAGATGCAGTCAAATCCAAACTCAGCCAAAAAAAAAAAAAAAAAATAGTCATAGAAATATGGTTCAGAGCCAGAGACTAAAATGCATTCATAGACTTGGGTTGACTAAAACTTTGCCCAGAGTTCAGCTACAGAGCCAGAAATTTCAGAATAATTCAGGGGTTATAAAATCATCCCTAAAACTTTAGGGAGACTATGGCATTTTCTTGAGTCTCCTTTTCTCATAGCTCAGCCAGTTTCACTTGAAACTCATCACACTGGTTGGAATCCTGAAGTTTGTGCTCCAGAGTTATCCTTAGAAACAAAATGGATGATCCATACTGAGCCAATATTTAATCTCTTTTGAAGTATTGAGCAATGTGTGGTAGTCACAGTGATGCACCACACAGAGTCCTCTTTAAGGAGGGACGCATTGACTCAGCTGCTGGCAGTGCTTCTACCCTGTGGCCTTCGGCTCTCAGCCACTTCAGGGATTGCCCCAGCTGCAGAGTTGCTTTGCCAAGGTCATGTCTTTCTGGGGGAAGCCCCAATCCAGTGACTGATTCAGGTAGGGGTATAAAGGCTCAACTTTTCCAGCTCAAGCTGGAGTAACTCCGATAGGCCATTTTAGCATGTGGGCACCCCACCAGGCTGCAACTCTTTGCCCAATTCTACTTCCTTCTTCTCCCTTCCACAAGTGTTGACCCAAGGTCACTTCCTAACATTCTGCTGATTCCTGGAGAAGCCAACCTGTATTGTGATTGGATCTGACATTTTCAAGCATCTTTTAATTCCAGTGAAAGAGGGTAGGTCAGTGACTGAGAACAAGTGCTATTTGCTCAGTCTGTGTGTCTTTCACAGCCTGACCATGGGTGCCTTCTTCAAGAAAGCAGCAGTGTCCTTCCTCCTTGCAGTCTCAAATTCAGGGTATTTTAATGTTAGTTATATCTGTCATCAGTTAGAAAGTACATTCTTGTGAGTTATTCTAAGTATAATAAAGTAGATATCTCAAAGCCCTTACATTCTAAAAATCTTTGCTCTGCCGAGGAGATTTGGAAAATCTTTTCTGCTTCCATAAGTCAGTCGTGTGCCTGAACTAAAATAAATTAAATCTCCATCCTACATGTCAACTTCTTCCATAAATCCTATAATCTGTCAGTAATTTAAGGATTAAACATAAAGAAATTTCCATATTAATGACTCCCTTTTTATACCAGGCAATGATCCTAACTTTTAAAAATTCTTGATACAGTGAGAGCTGAAAGTGTTATCCCAGTTCTTTTGCTGCTTAACCCTCCCCACAAGTTAGTGCTATAAAACAACAACAATCACTTACTACTATTATCTCTTAAGATCTGGGGTTCTTGGGCTTAGCTAGGCAATTCTCCCCAAGGTCTCTCGCGTGTTTGTTGTTAGACTGTGGCTGAGGCTGGAGGCATCTTAAAGGCTAGTTACTCAAATATGTCTGGTGCCCAGCTGGGGACAACTCGAACAGCTGGGGGCTGGAACTGTGGGGGCTCCCCTGGCATCTCTATCAACAACGTGGGCTCACCACATGGTCTCTCCAGCCTAATGGCTTCAGGGTAGCTGGACTTCTAACATGGTGGTTCAGTTCCGAAGGCATGCTGAGAGAGACAGAGAGAGAAAGAAAGAAAGACCAACGCTGGATCACTTTTTATGCCTTAGTCCTCAGCAGTTACACAGTGTCACTTCTTGAGCATTTTATTCATTAGAAGTATCACAAGTCCAGCCCATATTCAAGAACAGGAGAATTAAGTTCCACTTCCTCATGAGAGGAGTGTTTAGGAATTTGCAGACATGTCTTTAAACCACACATAACCGAACCTTTTCCTTTGATTTGAAAAGTGGTTGTCCTTCCTTTATTTCTTTCTTGGCAGATGTTGCATCCTGGCCAGGTGATCTGAGTTTCCATATGTATTCCAGGAAACAACAGCTAATTACAAGGGCCAGCTTTTATTGAGGGCATACTATATGCCAGTCGTAATTCTAAATCCGCAAGTCCCTGTTTGAATTTTCTTCACTTAATATTCAAATGAAATGTCTTAAATCCCAACCAATGTACTGTGGGAAGGTCCAGAGCCCTCTCCAATATATCCATTCCTGGGGAGCTCCATTTTTTTCAGAAAAAAATCCATACTGAAATCTGTTCCTTGGCTCCTGCATCTGTGGTCCTATTTCCACACTGCTCCAATGTGTTCCTATGCTAGAGACACCCCTTTTTTCCTTCAAATCATCACTAACACATTTATTGAAGGTTTAGATTAATTACATCTCAATGTAGGAATCTACTCCCAGATCAATGTTCACACATAAGTATTTCTAGTAATTTATCAGCCACTTCCTGCCCAAACCATTTCTACAGTCACTGTTTTTTGGTTTTTTGGTGGCTGGCCAGCACAGGGATCCAAACACTTGACGATGGTGTTACAACACTGTGTTGTAACCAACTGAGATAACTAGCCAGCCCAACAATCACTGTTAACATGGAGAGATCCTCTCCCACGCTCTAAATCCGAAGTTAAAAGCTAGTGGCCACCAAACTGAAGCCTGCCCTGGGATCTGCTTTTGAAAAATTTGAATTAGATGCTAACATTTTAAAAGTGTGAGTTTTCTCCTATGTTTATTGTAGCACCATTCACAATAGCCAATACATGGAACCAACTTGTGTCCAACAACAGATAAACGGATAAAGAAAATGTGGTATATATACACAATGGAATACTATTTAGCCATAAAAAGGAATGAAATCCTATCATTTGCCACAACGTGGATGAGCTTGGAGGATATTATTTATTATTATTATTATTATTATTATTATTATTATTATTATTATTACTATTATTATTTTAGTCCCCTGCTCCTGCCCCCTTGGAGGACATTATGTTAAGTGAAGTAAGCCAGGAACAGAAAGAGAAATACTGCGCGTTCTCACTCACATGTGGAAGCGAAGAAAGTTGATGGCATAGAAGTAGAGAGTAGCATGGTGGTTACCAGAGGCTGGAAAGGGCAGGACAGAGGTGGGATAGTGAGAGGTTGGTTAACAAATACAAAAACACAGCTAAATAGGGGAATAATGTCTAGTGCTCTATCACTGTAGGGTGACTATAATTAACTTATTGTATAGTTTCTATTAGCTAGAAGAGAGGATTTCAAATATTTCCAACACTAAGAAATGAGAATGTTTGAGGTAATGAAAAAAAAAATGAGTTGGTTGCCAGGATTTCAGGGGATGAGGGAGGGAAGGAAGGAGCACAGAGGACTTTTAGGACAGCAAAACTGTCCTGTATAATACTGTAACGGTCAATACATGACATTACATATTAGGCAAAACCCATAGAACTGTACAATACAAAGAGGGAACTCTAATGCAAAATGAAGTTAACAATAATTTATCAACATTGATTCATAATTGTCACACATGCACCACACTAATGTAACATGTCAGTAATAGGAGAAACTGTGCATGTGGGTGGGAAGAAGGTGTGGGACCACCTGTACCTCCTGCTCAATTTCTCTGTAAGACTAAGATTGCTATAAAAATAAAGAAAAAAGAAAAAAAATTTTAAGTAAAAAGGATGAAACAAATGTTACTCTGTCTGAATATCCAACAGTCAGTTTGATGGCACGTGTTATTCCGCCCCCCCCTCAAAGTGTCAGTTTTCATATCAAACTTCAGATTTACAGCTTCTCTTGGAAAAAAAATCAGATGGTTGGGTAATGCTTGGTTCATTTCCTCACACGTCAGCAATCAACTGGAGCCAGGACCAGCTGACTCCTGGTTTCTGTTCCCTGAAATTTCCATTTGGCCGACTTCCCTCATTTATTTGCATTAACTGCCAGCCCCTCTAGACATTTGGATCTGCAGCCCCTTCCCCTAAGATCCATCTCCTCCTATCACCCCCTTCCCTGTGTTCCCTTTAGACCACCCACACAAACTCAAAATTCTTTTCTATTATACTGAAGAATTCGGCTTTCTCTAGGTATCTTACTTACACACCTAGTCATCTAACCTCGGGTCAGTAACCTTTTCTGTCAAGAGCCAGACAGTAAATATTTTAGGCTGTGTAGGCCACATGGTCTCTATTGCAACTACTCAATTCTGCCGTCCTAGACCAGAAGCAGCTGTTAGGAAAATACGATTAAAAACCGAATCTCCTGCCAACCCAGGAAACCACAAGGTAGAAGAAAAAGAAAATAGTTTTATTATTGAGTAAGCATTAAACCAGAACGTGATATTTATCTAGGCAATTCATTAAAGAGATTTCAAAGATAGAAATCTCACCGTAGTCAGGCAGACTCAACCTATTACACACGTGTTCTCATGATAAGCGATAACTAATCCTTAAGTTAAAGGATTTGACAACACCATTTGTCACACACAGTTCATCCTAAATTCACCTGGTAACTGGGGTGGCCATCTGTGTTACCTAATTGCCTTGATCCAAAGGAATAATAAAATTTCTCTTATCTCCATGACAGGTAGGCAGTTCTGACTTGCAGCCAGCTGAACTCAGGCTCCTGCCCTCCCAGGGAAACTAGGAAATGGGGGGCCGTCTTCCTTCGTGGTTACATTTCAGAGAGATGGTTCCCAGGTACATGAGAAAACATTCCTGGGTTGTAAAACTGGAAAGAGTCTTTTTTAAAACTTTTGAAAAGATATTTATACATGGCTGTCTTTAATGCATGAGCATATCTGCTTTCCTGAAGCCTTGCAGGCTTTGGCTTGTACAACATTTTAAAAAGTTTTTCTTAATTCTTTTTTAGGTACAAAATGAAACTTCATAATAGGTTGAATTTGCAATTATTTTACCAACAAGGTTGACTGAATATTTTTAAAATTACAATTCACTGATGATGTTTCTTCCTGCGTGAACTGTCTTTGAATCATTTGTTGAATGGACAGTTGGTATTTTACCCATTTATATGTGCTCTTTATACTTTTTTAGTTATTTGTCTTCATGTGTAAATATTTTCTCCACTCTTCTGAATCTTTAAATCTCAGTTTTATTGGTATTCATTTCATCAAAGCTAAAACCATCTAAGTAATAAACCTGCCCATCTTTTTTTCATTTCTCTTCCATCAATGGTCAAAAAGTGATTTCCTCTAGTGCTGGTCTTTCATTTGTGTGTGTGTGTACTTGTTTTTACTTTTAAGGTATTTAACTCTAAACTCACCTGTAATTTTTTTTGTGGAGTGTGGTAGAAAGTGTGTCTCTTTAATATTTTCATTATTGATATTCCTGTATACCAGTACCTTTAATGTCTGCTAGGACAAATTCTTTTCGTGACCCTTTTTGAATCTGGAATACTCTTTAATGTTCTTGTACATCTATTTTTCCATATAAAATAAAATTTATAGTAATTTTATGAAGATCTTTTTTCTACTTGGTGACTGGTCACCCAAATCCAATGATGGACTGTGCTGAGTTGAGGCTGAGCTGCAGCCCTTGTAAGGCTCAGTCAACCTTAATTTTACTCCTGTATCTTCAGAATTCTCAGCAGAAATCCTGATGTATTCTCCATGCCCTTCTCCCTGGTGAATCCAGAATTCTAATCTTTGTCTTCACAAGATTTCAGAAGGCTCTGTTCTTCTTTCAGAGTCTTTCTACTTCTATTTTTAGACTCTAGCCTCGTGCATCCCCAGAATTTAACAGATGTTCTATGGGGACCTTCTGACTCTCCTCCAATAGCCTTGCTGGTCTCTGTCCCCTGGGAGTGGTCTTCCATGGGGTTATCAGCATCCAGCTCTTCCACAAAGCCAACAAATGATCCCTGGATAAAGTGACTGAAGAACTTAGCTCTCCCTCTCTGGAGGCTTAGCCTCCAAATGTAGGAATAAACAAACCAAAGTGTTTTCCCTATACAATCAAACACAGAAGACAGAATTCTGCAACTAAATGTGTGGGGATTTCTCCCCACCAGCAAGCAAGCAACCAATTCTGAAGCAGATACCAGCTTGGTGTCCTGTAATTCAAATCTATTTTGACACTATCTACCAGGAGATAACACCAGATCCCACAATTTAAGAGCTCAGTCCCCAATACTGCCCCCACTTCAGATGCCAGTTGCAAGTCCAGGTCCCTGGAACTTCTGACCGAGCTATAAATCGGGGTCCCCACAACTCCCTCCTTGGGTTTGATTGATTTGCTAGAGTGGCTCACAGAACTCAGGGAAACTAATACTTACATTTACTAGTTTATTATACAGGATATTTTAATGTATACAAATAAACAGCCAGATGAAGAAATACAAAGGGCGAGGTCTGGAAGGGTCCCGAGTACAGGAGATTCTGTCCCCATGGAGCTGGGGTGCACCACCCTCCTGGCAAGTAGATGTGGAAAATGCCATGTGTTCACTATCTGGAAGCTCTCTGAATCCAGTCCTCTTGGTTTTCTATGGAGGCTTCATTACATAAGCATGATTAATTAAATTATTGGCCATTGGTGATCAATAATCTTCAGCCCCTCTCCCCTCTCCAGAGGTTAGGGGATGAGGCTGAAAGTCCCAACTATCTAATCCTGCATTGGTCTTTGCTGTGACCAGCCCCCATCTTGAAGCCATGTAGGGGCTGCCAGCCAGTCAACTCATTAGCATACAAAAAGACAGCACTTTGGAGAGTCTGAGGGTTTTAGGAGTAGAATGCCAGAAAAGGGACAGGAACAGGGACAAAGACCAAATGTATACTGTATTTCAAAATATTACATGGCACGGCTGGCCTGTGCTTCACTTGGGAGAGTGTGGTGCTGATAACACCAAGTCAAGGGTTAAGATCCCCTTACTGGTCATCTTTTAAAACAAAAACAAAACATCTCAAAATATCACATGGCTCCTCCAGTTCTCTTTGACTCAGCAGCTCTCCTCTGCCTTAAATAGATGCTTTCTTAATTTTGTTCTGATTTTCTGCTTATTTTAGGTGAGAACACTGTCTGACACTAGCTAATCCATCCCACTTGTAAACACAGGTTTATTTCACCTTAAACATTTTGATTTTACCTTTTTATATTTTAAAATGAGAAAATCTTATTTCTGTTGGACATAATCCTTGGGAAAACCTTCTCTGACCTCTCAGACTCAGTTAAGTATGTCTTGTAGCACCCTCTACTTCTCTTTTAATACTTATTGCAATTTTAATTCCTTAATTTTGTAATTTGTTTGTTTAATGTCTCTCTCCAATGCTAGGTTATGTGTTCCTTGGGAGCAGGAACTTTATTTATCTTGTTCATCACTGTATCTCCAGTGCCTAATATAATGTCAGACATGTAGTCAATAATAGTTGAATGAATAAATGATATTCAGATCATTTAAAAATATAGTTGGGTTTCTTTTAATTCCTTCATGCATTTTTGGATGGTTATTCCTGTTTTATTGCCTTGTATTATTTGTTTGTTATTATAAGTTTAAACTCTTTTCATTATTTCTGTTGCCTTACATAGTGATCGCTAAAGATCTAATTTATAGCTTTTTGGCTTAAAAATATCCTTGCATTTGATTGCTATACTTTGTTCAGCTTTTTACATTTTGGTCTTTCTTTTCTCTCTGTCTCTCTTTTTTGAAAAAATTTATGCAAACCGTAACCAGCAAATCAATTGGCTACATGTGACAGGGCAGTCCTTCCCCCAACCATTTGTAGTCAGAGGGGCCAAACCCAGGAACTGCAATGGATGATTGGTTATTGTGATAATTTTGTGTCAACTTGGCTGGGCCATGGTGCCCAGATATTTGATCAGATATTATTCTAGATATTTCTGTGAGGCTTTTTAGATGAGATTAACATTTAAATCGGTAAGCTTTGAGTAAAACAGATTGCCCTCCATAATGTGGGTAGGCTTCATCCTACAGCTAAAGGCTTTACTAAAACAAAGACTGATCTCCCCTGAGCAATAAAGAATTCTGCCAGCAGACTGCTTTTAGATTTGAACTCTTCCCTAGGTCTCCAGCAGTCTGTTCATTGTGTTTACTCAGAAATACCTTTGGTTAGGACTTTGAATTCGCATATCCTATTTCCTAAGTTAATTAAGACTTCTTGACTTATTGTGATAGGACTATTCAGTACTCTTCAGGTTTCAGTTTATCTGTTCATTCACTGTTTTGTGAGTCAGCTTTACTTTTTTTCTGCTTCCATCCATGCAGTGTAGAGTCCATCAACAACTATGATCTTTGTCAGAGACTTGACATCCGGTCCTAACACTGCCACTTAACTAGCAGAATGAAAGAGCTGTGCCAATTGATCCCTTTGGGTATCTGCTTCCCTTGTCAAAGTGGGCTACCTGAGAGGACTGCTGTAAAGAGAAGTGAGGTATTTTATACTAAAATGCTCTGTTAACAATAGAATATTACTCTTTTTCTCCCTGGTTCCCTGCGGATTGGCTGCCATCATGAATGACACAGTAACTACCTGGACCTGGAAGTTCATGACCAACTGATTACTTCAGAGGAAACGAATGGTCACTGGCGTTCTTCATCCCGTGAAGGCAACAGTACCTAGCACAGAAATTCAGGAAAAACCAGCCAAAATATACAAGACCACACAAGATGTCATCTTTGCATTTGGATTCAGAACCCATTTTGGTGGTGGCAAGACAACTGGCTTTGGCATGATTTACAATTCCTTGGATTATGCAAAGAAAAATGAACACAAACATAGACTTGCAAGACATGATCTGTATGAGAAGAAAAAGCCTCAAGAAAACAGCAAAAAGAACACAAGGAAAGAATGAAGAAAGTCAGAGGGACTGCAAAGGCCAGTGTTGGCGCTGGCCAAAAGTGAGCTTGAGATTGGGTAACAACAGAAAGAGTAAAAATTCTGCAATGACATTATCTGCAATGATTGTGTGCATTTTTCATAAGAGGATTAATAAATGGTAAAAAAATCTTTAAAAAAACCCCAATAGAATATTACAGAAATGATTATTATTCTATGATGTTTACCACTATGTTGAATTTTTTTATTTTGCATCTTTTATGTTATGAATCTTAGATTTCTGCTCTTCCCTGAGTTATGCTTGTAGTCCTTACAAATTAGATTTGTAGTTTCAGATTCTAAGATTCCTATTTTTTTCTTTCTAGTTTCTTGCTTTTCTTTTCTTTCCTCTACTTACACTGAATTTTTGCTTTTGTTGTTGACACCACACTTGTTAATTTTATGTTGTTTTTATGTTAGTATTTCCCTTATCTCAAGTACTTTGGCATTTTAACAGAGGCAATATGAAAAATAAAATTTGCACTATAAACTACAAAGGCTTATAGTGAAGCATTTTCATTGGGTTTTTCTTTTTTGGCAAAAAGTTTGTTCTTGCTTTATACAAATTGACTAAATTGAATGAGAAGTAGGTGTTGTGAGATGACGGGGTACCAGGTTTGGGTGTGAAAAGACGGGAATACACTGAGCACATGAAAGAAAAGGCTCAGTTTGAGGAAGTGGAGTTGGATTTTTTGGAAGCCAAAATTATTTATTTGATGGGTCTTAGTTATAGAAATATAATTTTAGATAAGAGACTTCAGGAAACTAAATTACTGCGTTAAAAACACCCTTTTCAACAAAATAAAGAAAAAACAATATATATATTCTGGTGATCACAAAAGTAACATAAAAAAAGAGGAGATGGGGCAAAGGTCCTTTAAGATTAAGTTATTCATACTCTGTTTTTTTTTTATTTTTATTTTTTTTTCCTTTTTGTCTTTTTTCGTGTCCGGCAACGGGATCGCAACCCTCGGTGCTGCGCCCGCCCCTCGCTCAGCCAGTGAGCGGGAACCGGTCTGTATGTGGGATCCGGACCCTCGGCGGGAGCGCCGCCGCGCTCCCAAGCGGCGCACTGTAGCAGTGCACCACCGGGCCGGCCCCAAGTTATTCATACTCTGAATTTAGTTACAAGACTCTCTTCCTGTTTGCTAATGGTAGTGTTAAAGATCAAGGCTTGTATATGTAATAATTTAATCAAGTAAACTTGTAAAGCATGTTTAATACAAGTAACTGTATTTGTTCTAATAAAGTATTTAGCAGTAATTGAATTTGATCATATAAGCTATAAATGACCTCACCAGCCTTGTAATAATTAACCCACCACCATGTAAACGAACTCACAAACCTTGTGTTCAATTCACATATCACCATATATACCACATGGAATTTGACCATTTCCTCTAATTAACCTAAGCTGAGTTTGTCCTTGTTCTTCCACAAGTGTGGGAAAGAATTGAAAGGAAGAAAAAAGGAACAAGAAAGAGAAAAATGGTAAGGGAAGTAACAAAAGAAGATAAGCAAAGAATGAAAAGCAAAGGCTTCTGTGAAAGCAGGCCACTAGTCTGGAACTGTAGCTCATGGTGTCTGGTCTCAGGTCAATCAGTTCATTTGCCTGAAATCTGGAGATCCAAAGAGACCCACTTCTTCAGTCATTAGCAAAGTTTGAGAAAGACTTCCAATTTTGATTAAATTGAAATAAGGTGTTCTTAGAAGTAGAGACTGTTCTAGACATGTAGCTAGAGAACACCAAGCTAACTGGGAAGGAGAAGGACTTAAAAGATGGAAAGACACAATTTAGCTTCAGACTGATGGAAGACAGAATTTATAGTAACTATAATTACTGATTGGTTTATATTTTCTTCCTCAAGAAAGCATCACAATTTTAATAACATGGGCATACTATAGTCAAGACTTCTGCGTCTCACTACTGAAGTAGAAGCGGCAAAATAAATTGGGGAGTGCTTAAGTAACGGCATCAGAGGAGTCAGCAGGTGAGCAGTGGGTACTGCAAGCCTATGCCACCTACGAAAGAGGAATCCTTCCATGTTGCAACCTGGATCTCTGGAGTTCTGCACTGGGGGTGGGAGCCGAGGCCCAGGCAGGACTGCATTACTCAACCTTGCTTTGTTCTCTAGGACTATATTTCCCTCAGCAGTTCAGAGATTGGTGCCTTGTTGAAGGTAGATTATGGTCTTTGCATCTCATATTCCAGTCTCATATATTTATCTAGAAATACAGGCAACTTATTTTGACATGACATGTAGGTAGAAACATACAATGAAATATTATTCAACTACTAAAAATTATGTGTAAGATATCTAATGATATGAGGAAAATGATATACTGCAAAGTGAAAAATCTGTTTATTAAACAATAAGTAAAGATGATCACATTTTTAAAACTTATAAAACTAAAATCATAAAAATAGGGGAAGATATATAACAGAATAACTCAGCCATTAAAATTGTTTACAGAAGAAAAATAACAGCATAAGGAAACAACTTTTAATGTTAACTGAAAATTAGTGTAATTGTATAATTGATAATTACACTAATTGTATAATTAGTGATTGAATAAAGCGTGACTTTGACTTTGTTAAATTTGGATGGAGAAGAAACTAAAAGGAAGTATATGAAAACATTGGCAGTGGTTTTCTCTGTTAGAATTATGAGTGATGGAGTTTAGTGAGTTATTTTCTTTATGTTCTTCTGTACTCTTTGAATGTGCACACACTTTGTTTTTTTATATATAAACTCTTCTTCAATGTTTGTAACTCTTCAAAAGTGGATGAATGAGCTACTAAATATTTTAAGAATTTACATAACTCTACTACAGTAGAGGGAAGGGATGAATTGAAGAGCTGCCATTGTAAGAGGAATAAGACTTGTTTTGTGTCCTCCAGAAGTCTGAACAGTGATCAGCAGGTAACAGACACAGAGGAACAGGTTTCAATTCAGTGTAAATAAGAGTTTTCCAATAACTGATGCTGTCCCATAATGGAATAGGTTCCCTCAAGCTGTTAAGTGCTGGGTGATCAAGCAGAAGCTAGAGGGCTTTTTGCACTGGGAGAAGGGGAGGACGGTGGAGAAAGACGAGGGGACAGTGGGATAGATAACCTCTAGCATCCTTTTCACCGCTAAAATTCCATCTATCATTCATTCGCTCATTCATACAGCCTCCAAAATGGCCCCAGTGAGCCTTGCCTACGGGTATCCATGCCCTGTGTGATTCCTCCTCACACTGAATGAACTGATCCATGTAACCCACAGAATACTGTGGAAATGAGGGAGTATGACTTCAGAGGCTCAGTCATGAAAGACATCATGGCTTCTGCCTTGCTCTCTCCTGAACTGCTCATTCTGGAGTAAGCCAGCTGCCATGTTATGAGGACACTCCAGCAGCCTGTGGAGAGGCCCATGTGGAGAAGAACTGAGGCCTCCTGCTGACAATCACTAAAAACTTGCCAGCTAAGAAAGTGATTCACCTTGGAAGAAGATCATCCAGCCCCAGACAGGCCTTCAGACGACTGCATCTCCTGCCGACATGTTGTTTATAATTTCATGAGAGACCCGAGTAGGATGACCCAGTTAAGCCATACCTGAATTCCTGGCCCACAAAGACTGTGTAAGATTAAGCCATTATATTCTGGGGTAATTTTTTAATGTAGGATTAGATAACAATACAGAACATTTTTACCTGATTTGTAACACAACAGATTTAAGGTAATATTCTGTGATGTGGTCATTCCAACTTAGCTATTGGCAAGTAAGTGTTTGTTAAGGAAGCAAAATCCCCAGCTATTACAGTTGCATAACAGTAGCCTCTCCACTTGATAGCATAGTTACCCCACCACAGTTTGATGTCTTAACACAGTCCAGTAAGCACAATGTCATCTTGGTTGTAAGGTGATGCACCTTATTTTTTTCTGATAGAAAAGAATGTGCTTTTATTCTACTATAGATGTGGCATCTGTAGACAGTTGTAGTTATAACTGTGGTATTTACATTTCTCAGCTTCCACCCATCAATTTGCTCAGAAAAGAGGTATGCCACAAATTGCAGCAGTAGAGCATTTCTAGAAGGTGATTGTCAGCATTTGAGCACCAAAAAGGGAAACTTTTCTCTGCATAACAAGACAAAGGCAAAGACAAAAACTATAAATTGTTCTTATAAACAGATGACTAAATCATCTCTGATATTAAGAAAAAAATAATATCTGAAAGTTATGAGATATTCTGGGTAAGCCTGATTATCGAAGAATACCACAAATAGCCTTGGATATTGTGTATTGTCCGTGACAGAGTCAAACAGATCTGTGGGGTTCTGAGGATCCTTTGGTGGAGGGGTAACTAATTCTGCATGTCCCTGTGCGTAGACTCCAGTAAGTACTCGCACAACATACATATGCTTTCTCCCACTGCCGTCTGGTTTGGAGTATGCATCGCTAGCAGAATAACTGGGATCGACAGCAAAATACGTTCCTTTTCCATAGGATACAGCTGTAAAGTGAAACACAAAAGCCTTAAGTATATAAAAGCACACAGTATGTAGAACCATGCCTAGTCTGACGAACCTTTTATAAAAATGCAGTTCCTGCCCCCCAAAGTCACTTTTCATCATTCCTAAAATTCACTTCATTTTCCCTCAGAAGGCTGTCAGTCTCCTTTAGGGTGAAACACAGCAAGCCCTATCCTGACAATGACATTGTGGCTGCCACCTACGGTTCTGCACTGCCTGGGGGTGAATGGTCAGCACTGGAACTGCCTTTCACCTCACTGTGATCAGCCAGATTACCGGCTTCCTTACCATTCTTCCCAGCATAACTGCGGTTAAAGCCATGCTGATTGACGTGTGGCACTGAGTCTGCATCTGTCCCGTGGAAGAGGAGTCTCTCATTATTTGTATGGCCATTCTTGATGTCCATGTGTTTTTTCTTCATCTGGTAGCTCTGCCAGAGAAATACATTCTGTATCCTTTCAATCTGCAAATGACAAAAGGCAGAATAGTCTGGAAATGACCTTAGAACTCAGTATATCTTACTTGTTGTGGATTTTAAAATAAATAATATGAAGGGCTGGCCCGTGGCTCACTCGAGAGAGTGTGGTGCTGATAACACCAAGGCCACGGGTTCAGATCCCATATAGGGATGGCTGGTTGGCTCACTTGGGAGAGAGCATGGTGCTGACAACACCAAGTCAAGGGTTAGGATCCCCTTACCAGTCATCTTTTAAAAAAATAAAAAATAAAAATAAATAAATAATATGAAGAAGGAGGAGAAGGTGGGGGGAGGAGAAGGAAAAGGAGAAGAAAATACAGGTGAACAGCAAATTCAGAGATTGGGTAGCTTTCTGCCTTTAGAAAAAGCCTAAAAGTGTCTATAAGTATCTATACTTCGTAATAATGTTTGTCAGTATCCATTTTATATACAGAACTTATAGTTTACATCAAGATGTTTACTTGTATATATTCCCCGGAATTCCTGGCAATTCACCGGCATGCACACTCCTCCTCAGAGATTCGCATCATTCCATAGCCATTTCCGCACCTCCTTCCCATCTCCAAACCCATTCCACGTGGCTTCTCCCAGTAACCGCGCTTTCTGCATTGCTCCAATTTGGGTCACAAATCACCTCATAAGGGCCTGATCTGATGACGATTTCTTTCTAGACCTCTCAATAGCATTTCAAATCGTGAATCATCCTCCCCTTGAAACTCCGTCCTTCTTTAACTTCTTTTCAAAATATGACTCTCTACTGGTTCTCCTTCCTTCTAGGGAATGAAGTTAACATGCACTCAGTAATCACCTATTGAACGACCACTGTGAATCAAGTGCTTGTCGGGTCTCTGACCTCATGAAACTTTCTGTCTAATGTGGGAGAGAGATAAGGAGCCACGTGACGACCCCTCAGAGTGGTGACAACGGGTCAGGAGAACACACGCGGAGCTGCGGAAGCGTAGGAAAGGGCTGCAGGTAGTCTGTGTCTGGGCAGGGAGGAGGAAACGTGACGGAATGCTGTCCTAGAGACACAGGAGGAAGGGAGGTTCAAGAGGAATGCAGTGGGTACCTGGCGCAGGCGTTGAGGAGAAGCCACGTGATGAAAGCGGGAGGGAAGATCGTTTGCCCAGAGTGATGGCGCGCCAAGGAACGTGAGGAAGGTTTGGCATGGGGAATGAGTGAGGGAGGCGGCCGGAGGAAGCGGCGAAGGGTTCCAGGCAGCCTGGAGGGTCAAGCTGCGGCCGAGGAGCACGCATCAGAGAGGGCTTCATCCAGGAGCAGCAGGACAGGAAGTAACTTATGGGGTTAATCCAAAGTTGGGGGTTTTTCAAAATGGGTGGGATAGAAGGCGAAGAGCCAAGGAAGTTGCATATATGGGGCGGACACCATCACAGCCAGGTTCTTGCTGTCCTCGTTCTCTGCACAGCTTCTCACACCAAGAAGCATCTCCCCCTCTAATCTCTCTCCTCTGGTTCCCACTGTGCTAGGTACTAGGAATGCCGAGATTCAGAACATGCGACTCCTGCCTTAAGAAGCTCACTGTCTGTGGGGGAGTCGGGCATGTGAAAGGTTATCAAAGTACAGCTCTGTCCGTGCTATACTGTAAGCACACAGACCTACAGAAGATGCTGCACCCTGCTCTGATGTACACGCTATGATAATGACTTTCTGATAAACTCCTATACTTGGCTAATAATTTTATGCAGCACAGTGGCCACCGTGCAAATCTCCTGAACATCCATCCCACCATCCCCATTGTGCAGCAACTTCTGGTTTCAATGGAACTGCTTACAGTTATAGGGTGAAGCTTAATTGGGTTAAATCGATCAGGATCTCAATATGAGACCACAAAATGAGAGATCTGACTATCCAGGCCCAAGCTAATCAGCACATGGCATTCCTTAGACACAGAGATGGTTGAAGTGTTCTATGCAACACAAAGCTCAGGACTCTTAGTAGCTGTAAGCCAGAACAGTTTCTCTCCTTGGGAATGTGAATGAAGAAGCAGGGACCCCCTGATTGCCGCCAGTAGCCATTCCACACCATGAGGGATGTCCGGGCCTCAAGATGAACCTGACATTATGGACAGCAAAGCCAGAGAAACTGGATCATGACATCATCAAACTGCTCACAGGCTCATCCTACTTCTGGACTTCCCATTAATTTCCAATACATTTAATTTTGTTTAACCAGTCTGAGTGAGTATGTTTGTGAATTGTAACTTAAAATGTCCTAACATATCCATGTGACTTTTGGGACTCTCCTTCATTACTGCTAATGAATGAACCATGGGATCTGAAGTCTATGGAGCTTAAGTCTAATTCCAGTTAACATAAACATAGTAAGTGACAAAGAAAGGGAGAGTGTTATAAAAAAAAAGATGGCTTTCATGTTTTTCTTTTTCTTTCTTTTTAAAAGATGACTGGTAAGGGGATCTTAACCCTTGACTTGGTGTTGTCAGCACCACGCTCAGCCAGTGAGCAACCGGCCATCCCTATGTAGGGTTCTGAACCCTTGACCTTGGTGTTAACAGCACCGCACTCTCCCAAGTGAGCCACGGGCCGACCCATGTTTTTCTTCAACATTTTAAAACAGTAAAATTTTAACACAGTATTACCTTCTCTATTGTGTAGAAAGAACAAGTCTGATTGAACTTGTCCTTTACAGCGTCATATTCCGATTGTCCAGGTTGTAGTTGGACCACGCAAGACAGCTGATGATTCATGTCAGTCCAGCATTCAGGAATATTATCTGGAAAGTGAGAATCTGGTGAAAACACAATATCCATTTTCAGGGACCTCTGAAAATCAGGACAATTTCTATGCTCTTGTTTCTCATTCACCTAGTCCTGGTCTTTGAAAAAATAGAAGCTACACGTTTCACAGTTGCTTCTTTTATTATCCTCAATTGAGTAAGATGAAATGAACAGTCTGACCCAATATGACACATAATATGAGGTACTTCAAAAAGTTTGTGGAAGGCCGGCCCGTGGCTCACTCAGTAGAGTGCGGTGCTGATAACACCAAGGCCGTGGGTTCAGATCCCATATAGGGATGGCCGGTTTGCTCACTGGCTGAGCGTGGTGCTGACAACACCAAGCCAAGGGTTGAGATCCCCTTACTGGTCATCTATAAAAAAAAAAAAAAATTGGGACAACACCAAGCCAAGGGTTGAGATCCCCTTACCGGTCATCTTTAAAAAAAAAAAAAAGTTTGGGGAAAAATAGAATTAAAAGATACTTCAAATCTTCCCATGAACTTTTCGAAGTACCCTTGGATATTACTGGTCTCGCTAAAATATTTAAATAAACTTAGATTCGCTGTAGCTTGAAATTATAATTTTCCATAAGAAACTGATATGTAAATATGAATACCAATTGATGTTTGCCTTTCATCAGTTTTATTTAATGTGGTTCTTTATTATTTTTTCTTTAAAACTTGATTAATTACCCTGCTAAAGATATTTAAAGCACATTGTTCTGTACTTCATTATCTGTACTAAGTAGAGAAAGCATCATATAAAGAAAATAGCAGACAAGAGAATGCTTTCACATAAGGTGATTGCACCCAGTTTTCCTTTGCTTTCCCATGACTTCCAGGAACCTCTAAAACACTGAAGCTAGACAGTAACTTGTAAAATAGCATGAGTAGTGGAAATATGGACAGATTGCATTGAGAAGAAAATGCCACATACCACAGGATTTCTTCCTTACAAACAAAGCCACCATTTACTAATTTTCAGTGAAAGATCTACCAGGCCTGAGAGAGGGATCCTGAGCACTCTCTTCCCATTTAGCAAGTCCATCCCTGGTAAGTTCTGGTGACATAGGGAGGCATGTAACCTTCATCAGTAAGCTCTTTTCAAATTCCATTTTAAAAGAGTTTTTCTGGATAAGTCTCCCACCAAAAGGAAGGGTGTGTCGTTTCTGCAAATTATGTTCTTTCCTTCCCCTCATTGTCCTTCGCCTTCAGGATCTTTTCGCCTAATCCTTCCTGGTCCTTAGGGTCCTTTTGGGTTGGCTACTTCCTTTCCTCTGAATACAGCAGCCAAGTCTGGGAAGGAAGGAAGAGAAATTTTTCTTCCGGTCCTCTGTTCATTTCATGCCATGAGTTGGAGAACAGAAAGCTATCAGGACTTTGAATCAGAGACCCAATCGACCTCAACCTGTGACCGGCCACATGACACTGACAAGTAATATCACCTCTGAGTGAGTAGTTTTCATTTTCTCATCCGTGAAATGGGAATTATAAGATTTCTCTATATACCACCTCATGGAATCATTACAAGGTTAAAATATAATAAAGGGCCTGAAAGCACTGTAGGGAATGCCAAGTCCTTTATACACACATGGTTATTATTCTTAAAAACTGATTGTTTGATATTTTCTACAGAGGTATTTGTGTTTCAAAAGGGAGTAAAGCATAAAGCCAAGGGTATTTTCTTGAGAGGAAGGAAAGACTTTTAAATCACACCCTAAAGCCACATCAGACTGTGCTACCTGGTCTGCCTGTGTACAAAAGGTGACCCTGGCTAGACAATTTAGAGATGAGAAAACTGAGTCCCAGGGAAGGTGAACACTCACTCATCCAATATCACATGGAAGGTCACATCAAAGTAAGGAACAGAATCGTGACTTGCAGCTCAGAGGTTCGTGGAAGATAACATGATAGCCACCTTTCTTGAGCCATTTTCCCATATATCTCTTTTAAAAGGTAAGTGTCACTTCAATTTCCCATTCCTGGCGCTCAGCATAAGTGCTCTCCTTTACCTCTCCTTGTGCACTCTGCCAGGCTCCTCTCCACCTGAGGAGGAGGGATCAAAAACCAAGAACCCTCCTCTGCCCTTAGTCTTCCCTCTCCTCACCCTTTACACTCTCCTCGGATAAGCCAATTCACACGTAATGGCTTCAACTCCCACCCACTCACATGACTTCCCAAATCTATATCTCTAGTCTATGATATACAGTTGGTGCTCAATAAATGCTCTATGGCTCAATAAATAGCTTTAACATAAATTTGAAAAGTAACTGTGTATCATTTGCCCAAATGAAACTCAAAGGTATCCTCCTTAACTTCTATTTAAAAGAAGTCCATAGGATAAATTCTTACTGAAATTTGTTTAAGTGGGCAAACAAACTTTATCCCTAGATATTATAGTGGGTATGTATTATTTTTAACTGCCTGGCATCCTTTTCTCCTTCTTTTGGAAAAAGCATTCTGAATTTCCTTTCAGAACGGTTGTCCCCTATTGCTTCATATAGTGGCTTCAGTAACCCAGGCATGGAGCATGTGACTCTGGCTTGGCAAACTTGAGTAATTCTAGGTCCCTCCTGCCATGATGAGCTAAGCTGGTCCAATCACAAGGAATTTCAGGGCTCATATGAGCACTCTGTTTCCAGGCATTATTTCCTGATGATACTGGATACTCTCTTTTCTGTTCGACCTGACCCTGGAAAGATATGGGTCTGAAGCTGCTAGGAACCATATTCCATCACGTGAACCCTGAGGAAAAAGAAAACACAGCTGAGAAGAGAGTGAGAGATGAACAGTCAGGGTCTAGAGGATATCATATGAGCACCTGGATCGAACTCTATGTGAAGCCAGGAATGCCTGGAGTATACAGTAAAACGAGTCAATGAATTTCATTTTTCACTTAAGCCAGTTTAAATTAAATTTTCTGTTACTTGCTACTGCAGAAGCCTTAACAGATCCAACTATTATTTTCACTTTTATTCATCTTATGTGTGTGTAATGCTTACATGTACTGTGTTGTATGCACACTGAGGAAAACAGTTGTCAGGAAATAAACATAGAACTGGAAGTCCTACTGACAGCAGCAGACAACAATTTGTCTGTTGACAAATTTAGGGAGTTTAGGGAGTAGCTGATGACATGTATGTCTCATCACTAGCAAAACTCACCGTGCTTCACAGGGCAGTGAAAGCAGGTGAAAACAGTGATTGCAAGTGGAGTTACATTTCTAGTTATTTTCTCAGCAGTACAGAAGCCACAAGATGGGGGAAAGCTAGACCAGAGGAACAGGTCAACACAGATGCTCAAACACAGCAGGATTCTGTCTTTCTGCTTGTGACATAGTACAACCAGATGGCCCTGGCCACTTCCTTCCTGCATCCGCTTCTATTCCCAAGCTAACCTGTCCGTAGGTGGGTAATCAATAAACCAGTATTGATCAGCTAGTTCATAGCTACAAGGGGCACTGAGGATTGACACCAATCTATAAGTAAATAATGAGACCACTGGCTAGGATTTTCAAAGCCCACTCCCCTCTTTCTGCTTCCTTACTTTTTCTATTCTCTTCCTGTTCATTTGCTATTCCCATATCCCAGGCATGATTTTGTCTCTCAGAAAAATAATCAGTTGACAGGAGGCTGTGTTCCCTAATTCTTGTACTTTTCCCATGTATCATAGGAAGTAGTCTGGAAAGCCTAAAACGGATGGAAAATTATAAACCCAGTGAGCTCACATCTAAACATTTTTTTTTTCCTTTTTGTCTTTTTTCGTGTCCGGCAACGGGTCGCACCCCTCAGTGTTGCCCCCGTACCGGACCGGGACTGGCAACGGGATCGCAACCCTCAGTGTTGCACCCGCACCTCGCTCAGCCAGTGAGCGGGAACCGGTCTGTATGTGGGATCCGAACCCTCGGCGGGAGCGCAGCCGCACTCCCAAGTAGCGCACTGTAGCAGTGCGCCACCGGGCCAGCCCTAAATTCAAAGAGCTACAACTTGCTACTGAAAAGAAAGAAGTTTCTATTACTGCATAATGAAAAGGCAATCCACTGAGATAACCAAAAAAACAAAATGCTGCATATTCACAGAGAAAATTGGGTATGGGCAGGCATTTATCACAAAGAAAGGGGAGAATAGAGACTCTAACCTCCATTTTTCATTGTTTTTAATCCTTGAAAGAGAAATAAAGTTACTTTCCCTTAGCATGATAAAGAGGATTATTCTGAACTCAGAAGTCAATAGTATTCTCAAGTAAAGAAATATGAGAGTTACTCTCCTTAGAAGTAGTAAAACCCAAAATAAAACAAAAATCAGATATGTATCCTGTCACTATTTCTATTCAATATATTATTTGGAACTCTTCCTCATCATCAAAAGAGATGGGGAAAAATGAGAACAAATATAAAAATGGAAAAGATACAAAAAAGTCATTCTTTACAAATAATATAGCCACTTATTGTGAAAATAAAGAAAAGTAATGCCATCAAGAAAGCAAAAAGATAATCCATAGAATGCGAGAAAATATTTTCAAATCATATACCTGATAAGGGACTTGTATGTAGAATATATAAAGAACTCTTACAACTCAACATTAAAAAAAAAATAACCCAACTTAAAAATCAGGAAAGGATTTGAATAGAAATTTCACAAAAGAAGTTACACAAATGGCCTGTAAAGGCATAAATAGATGCTCAACCTCATTAGTTGTTAAGAAAATTTGATAAAATGAAATAAAAAGACAATACTGAAAAAAATGATAAGGAAATTGGCATATTATGCTTTAAAATGCATCTTTCCACAGTCTGGGAGAAAATTTTTGCAAAAGACATATCTGATAAAGGACTGTTATCCAAAATATACAAAGAGCTCTTAAAACTCAACAATAAGAAAACAACCAACCTGATTTAAAAATAGCAAAAGATCTAAATAGACACTTCACCAAAGAAGATACACAGAAGGCAATAAGCATATGAAAAGATGCTCAACATCACATGTTATTAGGGAGTTGCAAATTAGAACAGTAAGATAACACTATACCTACTACAATGGCAAAAATCCAGAACGTTGACAACACCAAATGCTGGCATGGATGTGGAAGAACAGGAACACTCATTCATTGCTGGTGGGAATGCAAAATGGTATAGCTACTGGCAGTAAGACAGTCTGGCAGTTTCTTACAAAACTCAATATACTCTTCCTATATCATTCCAGCAATCATGCTCCTTGGTATTTACCCAAATAAGCTGAAAACTTACGTACACACAAAACCTGAACACGGATGTTTATGACAGCTTTATTCATAATTGCCCAAACTTGGAAGCAACCAAGATGTCTTTCAGTACATGAATGGATAAATAGACTGTGGCATATCCATATGAGAAAATATTAGTCAGTGCTAAAAAGAAATGAGCTATCAAGGCATGAAAAGACATGGAGGAACCTTATATGCATATTGCTAAGTGAAAGAAGCCAAGTTGAAAATGCTACATACAATATGATTCCAACTATATGATATTCAAAGGTAAAACTATAGAGATAGTAAAAAGATCAGTGGTTGCCAAGGATTAAAGGGGAGGGAGGGATGAATAGCAGAGGATTTTCAGGGCAGTGAAACTATTCTGTGTGATACTGTATATATACCAGAATATATAAAGAACTCCTACAACTCAACAACAACAAAGCAACCCTATTAAAAAATGGGCAAAGGACTTGAATAGACATTTCTTGAAAGACTTACAAATGCCAGCAAACATATGAAAAGATGTTCAACATCACTTATTATCAGGGAAATGAAAATCAAAACCTCAATAAAATATCATCTTACACCCATTAGGATAACTGCTATAAAAAGAAAGAGAAAGAATGGAAAGGGATGGAAAGGAAGGAAAAGGAAGAAAGGAATGAAGAAAATAAATAAGTTTTGGCAAGTATGTGGACTATGTGGAGAAACTGGAACCCTTGTACACTCTTGGTGGTAATGTAAAATGGTTCAGCTACTATGGAAAACAGCATGGCAATTCTTCAAAAAATTAAAAATAGGATTACCATACAGCACATCAATCCCACTTCTGGATCTATATCCAAAAGAATTGAAAACAGAATCTTGAAAAGACATCTGTATACCCATGTTCATTGCAGCATTATTCACAATAGCCCAAAGATGGAAGCAACCCATATGCCCATCGACAGGTAGATGGACAAACAAGATGTATTATATACATACAATGGAACATTACTCAGTCTTAAAAAGGAAGGACATTCTGACACATGCCACAACATGGATGAACCTTGAAGACATTATGTTAAGTGAAATAAGCCAGTCACAAAAAAGAGAAATATGTATCATTTCAGTGTTGCAAGATGAAAAAGTTGTGGAGATTGGCTGTACAACAATGTAAATATACTTAACACTACTGAACTGTACACTTAAAAATGGTTAAGATGGTAAACGTGATGTTATGTGTATTATACCCAAATTTTAAAAAAAATTAAAAGAAAGAAACCTTGTAGACTTCAGTGCGAATATTACCAAGGGTAAAAATTTCATTTCATACTGACAAATGGATCAATTCAACAAGAGGAAGTAACAATCCTAAACATTTATGTACCTAATAGAGCTTCAAAGTGTATGAAGCCAAAACTGATAGAACCCAAAGGAGAAATAAACAAACCCACAATTATAATTGGAGATTTCAGCATCCTCTCTCAATAATTGATAGAACAAGTAGAAATGAAATCAGCAAAGATATGAGGACTTGACTCTATCAACCAACTTGACCTAATTGACATTTATAGAACACTCAACCCAATAAAAACAGAACGTGCTTTGTTTCAAAGTGTGCATGGGAATTTACCCAGATAGACCAAAAACGGAAAAAGATGCCTCGTGCTGTGTTCCCTTCCCTTGTGGCAGCCACAGGTGCGGGGGGTAAGCGCCCCGCGCCGGGCCCGCGGGTTAGCCTCGCCGCCGCCTCCCCGCTCCCCGCCCCCCCCCCCG
>NW_007729584.1:357299-386822 GCF_000696425.1 Galeopterus variegatus
GCCGCCCCCGCCCCTTCCCCGCCTCACCATCCTCCCGAGGAAGAGCACCGGGAAGCCGGACGCGCTCAGTGTGCAAGTTTTCAAGAGGCGAGGCCCCAGGACTCAGACCACCAGCGAGGGGAGGGAGCTGGGGCGCACTCATCCTCAGCTCCGCTGGTTCGACCTGACGGCAGGGTCTGCCCCACCCAACAGACTTGTCCCTTGAACTTCTTTCGCTTTCTTTTCTGTGAAGACCAATTCTGCTTCAGGTTGCAAGCAGCTGCCTGAGAATTGTGTCACACTTTTGGGACAGACGTTGCTGTCTGACAAATTCTGGGTCAAAATCCCAGGCTCTGTAATTCATTATTTGGGTAACCTCAGTCAATCGCATCTGTAAAATGGGCACAGCCATAACAACTTCATGGTATTATCATGAGGATTAAATGAGGTAAAGTCTGTAGTGTGCCTGGCACATTAAAAAACAAAGATCAATTATTAATTCTCTTTTCTTCAGGGCATCCCATTCTTTCACTCCACGCCACGTTCCCTGCATACCCATCTTCAAAAGAATACACTGGGTCCATTTCTGTGTTCACTAATACAGGGCTGGAATCAGTTTTCTCTCTGGCCTGACAAGGCATTATTTCATTTAATTCAACCAGCATGTATTGAAGACCCTTGATATGTCTCACGTTATTTTAAGATTATAAAGATTAATTAGACACAGATCCCTTCTCTCTGGGATGAGGGTGGAAGAAAGCGGAAGGAGAAACAAAACCCAGATTAATACACACTTTCCTGCTGCATCATGAAATGTCCTGGCAGGATAAGATGGTATACTCAAAATGGGTAATCGAACGTAACTTAAGAAAGGAACTACCTACACAAGTGTGGGCAAAGGGTTAAGGGAAACCAGTAATTGCTGATGAAGTAGCCCCACGTTGGGAAAATATAGGAAAATGGTCAGTCCCCTCAGATGATCAGAATCTTGCTGAGCATTGGGTGTAAATATGCACACGGGCCCAGGTGTTCCATGGTTATTGTCTAATATAATTGGGCATGTGCACCCAGGTATCCTGGGTTATGTACTTAAGCATAAAGGACGCATGGCTCAGATCCACTGGGGCGCCCCACCCCCCGGGATGCCCCCGGGTGGGCCGCTGCTGCTGCTGGTGGCTGCTGTAAGCAGCAGCTGCAGCTGCTGAGGACTGAGCTAGTGTCGTCTGCCAACGGCTCGCAGGATTTTTCCCCAATTACCTAGTGTGGACCTGCGTGTGAGGGATCTGGTGACCCAGCCGGGCATGTGAGGGGTCTGGGAACCCAGTCTGTACAATGGGTTTGAAGGGTCTGAGCCCTAGCCCTGACAATACAAATAGAAATTTTAGTATAACTAAAATAATGAAACATTTTGGCTTTAGTTAGGATTTCCCCAATTTGACAACTACCATAGTCTTGTAGCTTTACACCCCACCCACTCCTTACCATCTAGGCTGAAGGGGCAAGGGAGAGGGCATCTACTGAACCTGGTAAGAGCTTTACCTATAGGAGAGAGCCACCTGGCAGGAACCATGCCTGCTTTCTGGAGACAGCCAGGGAAATGAGTGCCCTAACCACTGCCCCACCCCTCTGCCCCACTACCCTCCAACGGCTTGTTGGTACCTCCCATTGCTGAACCCAATCAGCAATCAGAGAATGTAGTCCATGCAGTAATTAGAGGTCAGCCCCCAGTACCACCCCCAAGGCAGAGAGGAGGGTAAGTGGATTTTGATAGTGCATCTGCATTAAGAGATATGTAAGAATATTAGGATAATGCGGAAAGAAGTGATTCATTGTAATTTGAAGACAAGATTGGACAGAAGTTCCTATAGTAGTGGCATTTGAGTGAGAATTTGAATGATGAGTTAGGGAATTTCTAAGAGGAGAATGAGGGGAGGAGCATTCGAGAGGTAGTGGCATTTGAGTGAGAATTTGAATGATGAGTTAGGGAATTTCTAAGAGGAGAATGAGGTGAGGAGCATTCCAGAGAGAGAGAGAGAGAGAGAGAATACAGAGCGAAGGCCAGAGGCATGAAGGCATAGGCTGCTTTGGAAACACTGGTACTGTGGTGCAGACTTAGCCCTCTGGACTTGGCCGTGAGGATTGAAGTAAGCAAAGTAGAATGAGAAATACCTGATGGCCATGCTGCAGAGTTTACACTTTATTTTCTAGGCCAGGAGTTCTTAAAAATTGAGGTTCCCAGCCCAGCAGCAGCAGGCTCCTGTGAAGCAGGAGCAGGGTGCTAACCCATGGCATTGCATCACATGTTACTTTACCTCGCTCCCTTGTTTGTCTTGCGCTTGCACCCCCAAATTCTTAGTATCTTAATCTTTGCCTCAGGCTCTGCGTTTTAGACCCAACCAATAAAAAAGGAAATAGTAGCTCTCACATGGAAATCAAAGCAAGAACAGTACTAAACTATTAAGATCAGTGTAAGGAAGTCCAACAAAGGTCCGAGTTTTCTCCTAATGACTTCTTTAATTCTATTTCTAGGGAAACATCAACTACTCCGTATTATTTTTTAATTTTCTTTGGAGAGGAGGGTGCCCCTGATTTGCTGCTGGTGCTCAATGAGCTATCTGGGTAATTCAGCACTGATGCTGGAAAGTTGAAGCAGAAATTCTACCAGGAAGGACGGGGCAAGTATAGTTTGATAGGGTATTGCATATGCTTTCTCTAGGAGAGAAGAGGTGAAACCTGCAGGCTGCTTTTATCTTTCTATGCGTTAAGAAGGAAAAATATTGAGAAGTGTGATTTTCATAGTCCAAATTGGCAGAAGTGAAGTCAATAGTAGTTAAATTCTATTGTGAAAATCTTTTTTTTTTTTTTGTCTTTTTCCATGTCCGGCCACGGATTGCAACCCTCAGTGTCGCCCCCGTACCGGACCGGGACCGGCAACCGGTAACGGGATCGCAACCCTCGGTGTTGCCCCCACGCCTCGCTCAGCCAGTGAGCGGGAACCGGTCTGTATGTGGGATCCGAACCCTTGGCGGGAGCGCAGCCGCGCTTCCCAAGCGGCGCACTAGCGCAGTGCGCCACCGGGCCGGCCCTATTGTGAAAATCTTTAGCAAACAGCTACACACAAAATCGACATACCATTGTATACTTTATGTGTTGTATGAAACATAAAATGTGAAGCTCTTATCAGGTTCAGTAGATGCCCTCTCCCTTGCCCCTCCAGCCTACATGGTAAGGGGAGGGTGGGGCTACTTCATCAGCTCTTACTGGTTTCCCTTAACCCTTTGCCCACACCCGTGTAGGTAATTCCTTTACTAAATTCTGTTCAATTACCCATTTTCTTTTTTAAGGAAAAAGAAAAAAGGAGTGAGGGAAAGAACACAGTCTGTTCCAAATACGGATTTAACTTTATTTAAAGCAGATACATATGATAACACCTGCCAAAGAGCAAAGGCAGTAATCTAAATGCTCATCACCACTCATATCATGAAACTTGCATATGCACACGTTGCAATCTGGGATCCAGAACTTAGTAGAAATAAAACTTTTGCTTCTTTGGAGCAAATTTAACTAAAAGATTATTAGATAGAAAACAACCAATTAATCATATTATAGAGAATTTAATGAATCACTAAAAAACTAAATGTATAATCTGAGTTTTTTAAAAAAGAGACATATCATGTTGCTTAAGCTTCCTCAGTTCTCTAGACAAAGGAAAAGATTTTGGGTTTTTAAGTTCTTCAAATAGGACTTCCTCAAATGAAATTTGCTTTGAGCACTGTACAGGAATCTATTTCTGAGAGAAGCCTAGAATAAAGGGAACTCCTTAGCCTGCTCCATGGAGAAGTGCCCCTGTAGGAGACAGTACGACTTGGGGGTGCAGAAGCCCTAGATCCCAACTACTAGGTTCAAATCCCAGCACTTCCACTTACCAATGCGGTGACCTTTGGCAAGTTACTTATCCTCTCTGTGCATCAGTTTTCTTACTTATAAAATGGGGATACTAATTGTATCAATCACATAGATGTAAAGCTCTTACAAAGGAGGCAAAATAAGTACTCATTAAATTTTAGCTATTATTATCTGACCAAAAAAAAATTTATATGTGAATGTATGTATCTCTTTAGGAAAAGAAGAAGATATATCATTCACTGTTTTTGGAGAGGCTGGGACATGGATAACCAGATAATTTGCTATTATAGCATTCTTCCGACTTGAAGAACCATTTCAAAGTAAAATTTGGAACTGGCTGGTTAGCTCAGTTGGTTAGAGTGTGGTCTTATAACACCCAGGTTGAGGGTTAGGATCCTCGTATGGGCCAGCCACCAAAATAAAAGAAAAATTTGACATGTCATATATTCCTTACAGTAGGTTCAACTCTTGCCTCATTTCTGTCCAGAGAGAGTATCAGGGAGAAAGAGTTTAAGGGAGAAAACATGAATTGGTGGGACTTAATAAAGGAATGAAGAACTTCCATAGTGGAAACAACAGTTACCATAAAATGATAGATGGAAAGTAAAGTAATTTATTTGTTAAAACTGGAAGTGGGGAATATTCAAAAGTACAATAATATCCAGGGGAAAAAATGTTCAGAAACATGTAGCAGGGCAAGTATACCTCATGGGAAAGGTTGTAACCTGGAGCAGGGGGGCAGCAAGGCTCAGGTTACAGGCTTGGTCAGAGTTCAGACACCAAGTGTTCTAGAGTTGGAAACTGAGTTTTGTAAATCAGTGGTGAGGATTCCAGAAATGGCTTCCATATCCTGCCTCTGCCAAAGATTTAGGCAGCATATATCCCTGAGTCAGGCAACAAAAATCTATTACGTATCAACTGTATACCAAGCTCTGTGTCATTAGAAATAATAGCCTTATTCCATTTATTACCCAAAATTGCCCAGTCTCTGCTCCTGGCTACTTTCTTGCCATGGGAAAGGGAGGGGGAATACGGGTCCCTAATTTTCCATATCCAAACCTTTTTTAAAATATATATTTATGCTAGTATTTCACTTTCACAGGTAGGAATTAAAGGGAAAAATAAACAAACAAAAAACTAAAGGACCACTCCAGAGATGGCACTGAAAAGATCAATTGGCAACTGGTGGTCCAACTGAAAAACACAGATGACTTCAGACCCACCCCTAACTCCAACGATGACACAAGAATGAGACATGACACCTCTGCAGCAAAATCCTTGCACACCTCCGCACACAGATCTTTGGGGTTTTTGTCTTCCATAAAAAAGTATTACTCCAGAAATGAGGCCAGCCAGTTCTTACTTGTATACAAACTACTTCTTGAGATGAAAAAATTTAAAAGGTGTTTCTACATAAGGATTAGCATTAACTCAGCCTCCTAAAATACATCTTTTGAAAGCTTGGGTTGAGATATCCTTCCAGCAGTTTTCTTACTCAATTCCTTTAGCTTTCAGCTCCCCTTTGACACGTTTCAGGTAATCAGGATCAGGGTAGCCATATCTGCAGAAAAAAAAAATTCCTTTAGCTTCATCACAAACGGTTCCAATCTGTACAATAGATACTTGGCATCTGAGGATTTAATATTCACTGTAGCAAACATTCACAGGTAATCTTGAAGGTGGATAACTTATAATCACTATTAAATGTGCAATGTGAGTCATTCAGCTAGTGAGTGAGCCTCGCTGTCTGACTAACATCTGCCTTACAACCAGGCTTTTTAAATTCTCAGTATATTGTAAGTAGTGACTATCATAAAGTTATAATAATATGCTGTATTTTATGGGGAAGGGAATTGTAATCACATGCTAGTAGGACTTTCAAATTTGGGGATTTGAAAAGGTCTCAGAGTGCTTCTCTTTTTGAATACCAAGGGTCTGAGGTATTCTATTTGAGTTTCATAAAGAACAACTGGAATTCCTGTAACTCAGCTTCAACCACCATTAGTGCCCTTACAACTTAAGACTTTTTCTAGAGTGCTTTTGGTCAAATGAGTTCAGGTTCTCTGTAGACTGATGGGGATAGAGGTAAGAAAGAAAGGTGACCTTAAATAAAGAACAACTGGAATTCCTGTAACTCAGCTTCAACCACCATTAGTGCCCTTACAACTTAGACTTTTTCTAGAGTGCTTTTGGTCAAATGAGTTCAGGTTCTCTGTAGACTGATGGGGATAGAGGTAAGAAAGAAAGGTGACCTTAAGAGAAAGCAAAGTAAATAAGGTTCCTAGGATATACCCTTCAGATAGATATGATGGTCCAAATTAAATCAACTTAGAATATCATTCATCTTGGATTCTGAAACCCCTTGCCCTTTGATGCAAAATAATCACTCTGTGGTTAGCAGGGTAGAAGGTTATGGGGACCAATCTTTCTGTCTTTGAGGTCATCATCACCGATTAGCATCTCTCAAAATACTTTACTATACCCAATACCACTGCTATAAAGTCTCCTTATATCCACATCCTCAAATTGCCATATTTTATAATCTCTACACTCTGTTTAGCAACCATTATATTTCAAAAGGCTCTCACTTTTCTGGTCCTCCATATTGGGATGTTTTGTGGTGGATATCATTCCATGTAATGACATCTGAGATTCCTAATGCTCGAGATTCCCCCACTGTGAAAATCAGCCTTTGGTTAAAGGCCTTACGAAGAAGTCCCAAAATCTCTTTTCCTTCGTCATTATCAGGCAAGTATGCAGTTCGATGAGTTCCAGGATAACTCTTTCCTGGGTTTGGGTGCTCTTCCTGAATGAAGAGAAGAAAATGTCATGTGAAAACAGTCCCCTGTCTAAAGTTTACTGTATATATAGGTGTGTTCATTTGTAGATAGAGCAAATTAAAAGCAAGAAAAGTGTCAACAATTCACATTTCTCCTCTTTTTTCAAATTCATGCTGGGAACACTATCCACCTTCCTGACTCTCTCCACCCTAACACATAATCTCCACCTACCCTTTCTCTGCCTTAAGAAATAAATACAAAAGATACCTAAATTATAAGCAAATGCTGTGACTTCTATCACTATTTCAATCTCTTGCAAATGACCATGGAAATAACTCCCTGGGAAATCCAGTCTAATAGGTATCAAACAGTCTCTTTTGCTCTGGTAATTCTAGCATAGTGGAAAGAAACCCGTGAACCTCATAAACACTTACCGTTTGTATGCCTCCTCTCATAAAATATGTAATCACAATGGAGCCACAGGATTCATAACCTGGAAGTGAGGTTCTTGAAAAACTGTAATTCATGGTTCCATCTGGCTGATTCCCTTTTTGGGGACCGTAGGAAGTCTGACACACAGGACAGATTGGCTTGTACGACATGGCTATGTTGATACAAGGGCTACAGAATTCGTGCTTGCATTTTGGTAAAACTTGTTTATTACTAATGGTGTCCATACAGATGACACAGATGACCTTTTCATTCTTGTCCACTTCTGAGTTCTCCGAACTGGCAGAGCCCTTGAATGGAGGGGAAGCCACTTTTGAATCATTACCATCAATGTCCACGGGTGTTTCAGGATCCTCATTCGATTTCTCTCCAGCCAGCAGAGACAGTCCCGCTCTTTTTAAGATATACTGTTTTGCCTCTGCAAGGTGATTTGGCAAACCAGTCAAAGTCATTGACTCTTTATTTACCACAAAGTGTATATTTGGATGCTTTTTTCTAAAGTCATCGGCAAACTTGGTCCCATGGAAGTGCTTTTTCTCCTTGTGCAAAGTTTTCAGTAAAAGAACTTCTCTCGTCAGCTGACATGAGAAATGTTGAAAGGCATCAATGAAACATGCACAAGCATGCACAGACAGATCTACATGCTTGTCCTTAGGTTTGAACAGAATGTGGGTTTTCTGATTTTTCTCCAAAACGTTACTGCGAGTGTCGTACTTTTTGTCTATCTCTGATGCTTCCTGGAGTAATTCAGCTTCTAAAAGCTTATAGCAAGCAGTGTCAATATCAATTCCATTCATCATGTGACTAGAAGCCAATATTTTCACAGGTGCCTTGACAAGACTTTCAGAGATTTTTTGCTTGGCAGCTGAAATGTCATCTTGGGTCCCAAGGAGAATCAATTCTCTTCCTTTCTCCTTTATAAGGAGCTTTGTAAATTGGCGATTCAATTCCTTTTTGATTTTATTTGTCTGCTTACTGTCTGGTAAAAGGACACATTCTTGCTTCAGAGGTTCTGTGTTCTTCTGAAATTCACTGACAAAATACTCACCAGCTGCTTCTATGTCACCTGACTGATTTGCGATGAAGTCTAAACTGACTGTATGTAGAGAACTCGTTTGGATTTTGATATTTATATCAAATCTTTTCTCTATTGAGTCTATTTTATCAGGACAGGTATGTTTGAAGTATTCAAAGAAAGGCAAGGGGACTTCAAAATGGTTGTTTTCCTCTTCTGGCCTGGTTTTTGGTTTGGAAGGAGAAATGTAGCCGTTCTGGTCCTGCAGACTAAGTGGATTCCTCTCTGTTGTTGGAGGAAAAGATTCACGCCTCTGCTCATTTTCCAGGAGCTGCTCACTCAAGAAGCAATGTATTTTTTCAATATCTTTGAAGTCACCACACACCATCTCAATCCCATTGTGACCCTCCATTTTTTTGACGTTGGGGCACAGAGTAGTTATGTGTGCCCTCTGCTCTTTGGAGAACAGGTTACAGTTCAGGTCAGCTGTTACAGTAAGAAAGATCTGAAATTTTAAAAGGAACAGGAACAAATAAAATCTCTCAGACATGCAGGGCTACAGTCATCTCTTCAGGAGATGACTAGAGAAACAACCACTATGTCTCCCCTTAGCAGTGAGTGACTCCTCTCAAATCCTAGATGCTACAGCCCAGAGGTTCTCAGTCCTGTCTGCATATTAGAATCACCCGGGGAGTTAAGTGGAAAAAAAAGAAACTGAGGCCCAGGCACATCCTCAGAGATGCTGATGTAACTGGTCTGCAGTACAGCCTGGGCATGAACATTTTTTAAAAACCAAGAGATCTGTGTTCTCATGCTGCTAAAATCTGTTTGACCTTGGGGAACTAGGGTGGAAGGAAGGCACTTCCGCTTTCTCGGTGCTGTGGTCCTTACAGGAGTCTGTGAGCCTGGAAGGGAGTCATAAATATAGGAATATAAGGATGTTTTTTTTCCTATTACTGTTTTTTCTCCTCTCTCTCTCTCTCTTTTAAACTAAACACTTGACTGCATGCAAAGTTGCTGGGCCCTTCTAAACCCTGGCTTTTAGAAGCTCAAATATAAGACAGACACAGCAGATTAGGATAAAAAGGACAGAGGCAAATTTAATGTGATATAAAAGCAAAATTTCTAATGTTTTGTTCCCCCTCAAGGTCTTTGCACACGTTCTTTTCTCTGCATGTAACATCTTTCCTCTAGATCTTCAAAATGTTTCCTGAAGCCAGCCACTTCTCATACCTCCATCAGGACCACCCAGAGTTCAAGCTATTCTCATCTTCCACCTGGCTCACTGCGACCCCTCCTAACTGGGCTCTAACCTTCCACTCTAGCCCTTTCCAACATTTGGTTTTCCACACAGCAGGCAGAGTGATCTTTTAGAAATAAAAATAAGAGCGCCTCACTCCCCTGGCTCAAAACCATCTGACGAATCCCTAACATTTAAGTGAAAATCTAAAGTCCCTACCTATATCCCAAAAGACCTGACTTCTGAGCACCTCTCCAACTTCCTATCACTCTCTACATTGCTCACTGCCTTTCTCCCACACTGGCTTCCTTGAACCTTCTGGGGCTCAAGATATAAGTGCCTGTCTGTGGACTTTGCACTTGTGCTTCTCATTGCCAAGAACGTTCTTCCCCCAGGAATCCGCTGGGTAGCTTCCTTACTTCATTCATTTCTCTACTCAGAGGTCACTTCATTTGAGAGGTTGTTCTTGACATCCTATTTAAAATGGTGGCTCTGTCACTATCATTTACCATGCATTATTTTTCTTCCTAGCACTTATCATTGGTAGACATTTTATTACATATCTGTTTACTATTATTGTCTGTTTCCCTCACTAGAAGGTAAGGTCCCTGAGGGCAGAGTCTGCCATGTTCCTGGCTGTGTCCCCAGCTCCTATAACGGTGCCTGGCACACAGAGGCAGTGGAAATCTATTTGAATGAATCTTTACATGGCTGGCTCCTTCTCATCATTTAAGTCTCAAGCCAAATGTATCATCCTCAGAGAAGTTGTTTTTGTCTTCTGGTCAGAAGTAGCACCACCTCCATCTTCCTCTGGCTCACCATGGCCTGTCACTCTGGGAGGCAAAACCTCATTTTACTTTCTTCTTAGTATCACTCTCTCTGAAATGCACTTCACTTTCTGAAATGGTTTTATTTATTTTGTTTACTTGTTTATTGTCTTTCTGTGTACCTCCCCACCCCCAATACAAGCTGCATGAGAACAGGAGCCTTGTCCACTGTGTTCACCTAGGTCCCAGTGCCTAAAACAGTGCCTGGCCCATACCTGGGGAGCACATGGTTTGTGGATCAATAATGCACAAGGTGTGGTGATCAGAGAGGAAGTTGTAGGAACACAGCCACCTCCTCCTTTCAATACTCACCTTTTGTTTTGTCCCAGTGCCTAAAACAGTGCCTGGCCCATACCTGGGGAGCACATGGTTTGTGGATCAATAACGCACAAGGTGTGGTGATCAGAGAGGAAGTTGTAGGAACACAGCCACCTCCTCCTTTCAATACTCACCTTTTGTTTTCTTGTTTTTGCTTTTTGTTGTTTTTTTTATTTAAGATATTTGCTTTTATTGAAAATAATGGATTATACATATTTGTGGGGTAGAGTTGAATATCCATACCTGTGTACAATGTGTGATGATCAAATCAGGATAATTAACATGTTCAACATTACAAAACGAATACTTGCCTTTTGGACACAGGAATCCACATCGTCAGGAACATGTCCTTCATTTGGATGCTTCTCATCAGACTGTGCTCCTGTTTGTGACTTTGTCAATGAAGAAATTCTGGGTCTCGTTTTCTTCTCTACTGGGTTTTCAGTGGGTTCCAGCAAAAAAATGGTCACGGGTTTTTCGTCAACAAAAATTTGGTGCTCTTCTTTTTTCAACACTCCCTCCTTAGCTTCAGTGGAGACATTAAACACACACATACACACACAGAAATGAGACAGATTTCAAATAATTCTCTTATTCCCGTATTTATACCCAGCCCCAGAACCTTCCCAGGAAGGCTGCTCCCTGTGTCCTGGAATGGTGGGTCGGTGATGGGGATAGGGGGTACAGGGGAGCTATTCAGAACTCTAAAGTGAGCAGTTTAAGTTTTACTGTAGGAATCAAAGCTTAACGGTAGTGAAACATTGTCCAGTCATTAAAAGTCATGTTTCTGAAACTGTCCCCAGTCTCCTATTTCAATAATATGGAATAATACTCATTACCCAGTTAAATGAAAAAAAGCAGAAATCAAAAGTGCAGACTCAGAAATCTGTAAATACACGTTTGTTGACAATCACAGAAAAAGGCTGGAAGGAAGTCTACCAAAATGCTCACGTTGTTTGTCTCCAGGTAGTTCCTTCGGTTTTCTTCTTTCTTCTCTTTTCTATAGCATATATTACTTTTGTAATCCTCAAAAATAAATCAACGGAATCGTTACTTAAAACATAAAAACGGAATGCCTAAATGTCAAGGCCAGCGGCTGACGGGCGTCTGCTGGAAGATGACGGCTGAGACTCAGTCAGGAAAAGAATCGGCATTAAGTGCGGTCAGACCAGATCGGGGGCTCTGTCCTCACTGTCGGTGTGAGTGGGTCTCTCGGCAGCAGGAGCCCTCGGTTCCTGTCCCCTCCCCCACCCCGACAGTGCCACGCTTCCTCCTGCTCTCTGTCAGCTTGAACTGCGTCTGCCTGGAAACCCGCGGCGCTGGGCCCCGGGGACGGCCGTGGCACCGCCGCCCGGGCCCGCACCTGCTGCCCGCGGCTCACCTGCTCTTTCTCTGAATTCCACCCGGAAGGTGTTCGGGGCGCCGAGGCCGAGGGGCCGGACGGTGCACTCTCCGCCGCCCGAGAGCCGCGGGCTCTGGAAGTAGCTTTCCAGCTTCCTGTGTAGCCGGGGGCCGGGCTCGGACACCCGCACGAGGAGCGGGGACGGCGGCGGGAGGCTGCAGGCCATGGCTGTCCGCGTCGGTCTGGCGCCGGGACTCCGGGACGCAGCTGGGCCGGGACCGGGGTGAAGGCGCGGCCCGCCCCGCAGCCTGGGGCGCAAAGTTTCAGTTTCGCTTCCTCGGAGGTCCCTCCCTGTTCCCGGCAGAGCGCTCCCTCCGCCTCTCTCGGCCGTCCGCGCTGTCGTCTTCCGCCGGGTGAGCAAGTCGTTGTCCCGGGCGGTGGGCGTTGGAGAAGGCGGCTACTCTGGGGTTTCGGGGTCCCTCTCCTGCAGACTAGGGCGGGGCGGCGAGGACCGGGGTCCCAGGGCCAGACCTCCCCACGTGAGGCGATAGACTAGGCAAAGAAAGTAAGTTTCCTGCGTTTGTGACTCTTTCTGACTGTTATTTTTGTTATTACTATTGTTTGCCGCTAAAATGTAATTCACATTCTGAATTCATGTTAAACTTACCTACTTTTTATAAGAAAATTGAATTTGTTCACCTGTATTGTGACCTATTTCATGTCTCCTCCCTCCAACTCGACCCTTTACACTGGCTCTTGGGGTTTTTCTGCCTTCACTGCTCGATCTGGCCCGGGCCACTGACCGCCTGCTGCCCTGCCTGCTGGGGAATGAAGACAGGGTCAGTCCCTGACCTCAGGAGGCGGACCTGTGAACGCAGGAGCAAAATCTCTTCAAGGCTTCCAAGAGGAAGTAAGTGTCAGGCAGAATCTTAATGAGTGTGTATGGCGGGGTGGGGGCTCCGGGAGGGGTGGGAGCCTCAGAGGCACAGTGACCCCTATGGTCTGAAGCACAGAGGGCACCCAAGGCCTGGGAGGAGATGAGATGGGTGAGGGAGATGAGATCAGGCAGAATCTTAATGAGTGTGTATGGCGGGGTGGGGGCTCCGGGAGGGGTGGGAGCCTCTGAGGCACAGTGACCCCTATGGTCTGAAGCACAGAGGGCACCCAAGGCCTGGGAGGAGATGAGATGGGTGAGGGAGATGAGAGAGGAAGGGCCGACCTGGATCAGTACTGTCCAATAGAAATAGAATGGGAGTCATATGTTAGTTCTAAAATTCCTAGTATAAGGGAGCAGTTGAAATTAATTTTAGTGATATGTTATTTAACTCAGTATATCCAAAATTTAATCATTTAAGCATGTAATGAGATATCTTACATTCTTTTTGTCATACTAAGTCTTTGTGATCCAGTGTTTTCATTCCCCTTAACATCACATCTCAATTTAGATTGGCCACATGCAAGTGCTCAATAGCTCGGTGTAGCTCATGGTCCACCTGGGACAGCACAAGTCTAGATGGTGAAAGGTCTTGAGGACAAGTGGGGAGAAACTGAAGGGTTGTAATCAGGGGAGGCAGGAGAGTGACATGCCAGATTTGCATTTTGGAAAGATGGTACTGACAAGGATGTGGAGGGCACGGGTCCGAGCAGGGGTGAATGGAGGCAGAAAGTCCAGAGATAAGATTCTTGCACTTGGTGGTAAGATCCAACTGGAAATGTGTCAGTCTTTATGGAGAGCAATTTGGCAGTACTGTTGGAATTATTACTGCATATACTTTACAGTTCTGCTGATCCACTTTTAAGCATTTGTCCCATTGATATATTAGCCCCTGTGCAAAGTGACCTATGTACAAAGTTGTTCTTTACAGCCTTGTTTATAATAACAAATGATTAAGAACTCCTTAAATGTCCATAAATAAGGAACTAGCAGTTAAATAACTTTAGTGTGTCTATACAATGGAATACAGTGAGCAGTAAACAGAACAAAACAAAAACACAAGGAAGCTCTATATGTGCTAATATGGAAAGATCTCTAGGATGTATAAAGTAGGAAAGGTAAGATGTAGAAGAGTGTGTAGGAGATGTTACCTTTTTTGTAAAAAATGTCTCCGAAAAATACAGAAGAAGCACTGACTGCCTCTGGGAGGGGAATTTAGTGAGGGGGACCGGAGAGAGCCTTTTATACTTTCTAAATTTGAACCATGCAAATATAACACCTATTCACACAATGAAATGTAAAATTAGATACATTTAAATCTTTGAAAAGAATGTATTGCCATAGCTCAGGCAAAAGGTGCTGAGACCCTGAAGTGAGGCAGCATCACTAGGCAAGGAGAATAGGGGCATATTTGAAAGTGGTTTGGGTGGTCAGGACCCAGAGATGGACTGGTTATGGGACAAAAGAGAAAATTCAAAGATAATTGCTAGATTTCTGATTCGAGTGGATAAATGGTGTATCATTTACTGAGCTGTGGAAACCAAGAGATAAAGCATGGATTTTAGCAGGAATGGGGATGAGGAGATAAGGAGTCCAGTTTTGCAGAGGCTCTGTTTGATTGGACTATGGGACATCCAGGTAGAGTTGAAAAATAAGGTTCAGGAGAGCCATAGCATGGAAATACAGATATGGGAGTCATATTTGCAGTTGGTGAGTTGAAGCCACGAGAGTAGATGAGATGACCCTTGGAGAGTATGTAAAATGAGATAAAAAGTGCCTGTCAGAACCCAGGGGCAAATGATTAAGGGGTGAACAAGTAAGGGGTGGATGGTGGAAGTGAATCCAGGGGAAAACCCTATAAAGGCAAAGTGAGAGGTAACAAAAGAACCAAGAGAAGCCAAGAAAGCAAAGTTTCAGGAATCAAAGAGTAAAATATTATAGAAAAGGGTAAAAGATTAGGAATCAAGTAAAGACTAGGAAGAAGATAGTCCATTGGGTTGACCACATGGAGAACACACACTGATGAACAGTTTTAGAGGTGTGCGGGGAGGAGGTGGGGAGCCAGGCTATAGGGGGCTGAGTGGGCAGGTGGACAGGAGGAGAATCAACTATTCTTTCTAGAAGTTTGGTTTGTCCATGAAGAGCGGGAAAAACAGTAGGAACCAGTGATGGAAAGTTGGTAAGGCTTTTGTTGTTACTGTTGTTTATAAAATGGAAGAAATTTAATGTTTTGGGAATATGCTTCTTGTTTCTAATTTCCCTGGGGTTAAATGAGTGCTGCCCCTCTGCCACGTCTGTTCCTAGGCCTTTATAGCCTGGTCTGAAGACAGAAATAAGTGCAACAACATCTTAGCAAAAGCCCACCAGAGGCCACAGCAGGCCCAGGACTCTCCCTTCTTTTGTGAAAACAGCAGTGCCCTCGTGGAGGCAAAAATTCATCTTGTCCTTGCATTTTCGGATTGTACTGGACTTGCTGCTTTCCTGGATGCGTAAGAATACTAGTGCTCTGATGCTGTAGAGGTTGTGCAAAATTTTTCTATTGCAAGACATTAGAAATCATTTCAGAGGCCTGAAGATAGCAACAAGTGTGGGCAACTGTATCTTTAAGCATTTTTATCATCATTCTTCTACAAATTCAGTCTTTAATTCCTATTAGATGGAAAATCATCAAAATGTAATTTTTCCCAGTTTCTGATTTTTATACAGATATTCCCCTGTCTAATTAGGTCCAAGATATTTATCACAAACTTATTCATGCCCACCCCCCCCAGATGCAGACAGACTTTCCTCATTCTTCACTCTGCAGGAGTCTTCACTCACTCAGGCTGGCTTTTCCTCACTGTCGCTTGACAGTTTGACATGTTGCTCTCCATCTCACCACTTTGTTTTCATCTTCCTCTTCTAAATATGTAAAAACCTGCCCTGTCCTTAAGGCCTGGCTCTAGTCTCACCCTCTCTGGAAAGCTTTCCTTGTTCCAGCTCATAGAGCTCTTTCCTTTCTCTGGACTGCCATTATGGTTTCAACTGGAACCTCTCCTGGAAAGAATAGAAGGTAAATGGTAACAATAGCAAAACAATGTGTACATCTTCATCAATGAAATTAAAAACTACTCAAAGTCAGAACCTATGTTTAGTCCTCCTTCAAAATATTCATACCAAATTCTCTAAGATTGTGGTCACTTCTCATTGAATTCTTTCTTCATTTCTAGAAGTAGGCCACCACATCTGGGAATTACAGTTTATGCTTGGAAACGCAAAAGAGAGAATAAACATTTAAAGACCTTCCGGAGACCTGGAGGATGGCCTTTTCTATGGTAAAAAGCATAAATTTATATACATCATGAACCGTGAACAACTTGAATAGTTCTCCCTATAACAGCAAGAAATCCGGGGTCTTCAGTTACACCTGACATTCTCATTTGGTTTTAACAGCTCAATAAAAGTTTTCTCCTTGCACCATGTGGGAAATGGGGAATCAAGAATATGCTAATCTAATCAAGAGTCAACTTGAGGATGGATGATTTTTTTTTTTTTTTTAATGTCATTTCAGTATCATTTTGATTCTCTCCACTCATCCAGCAATTCTGCTTTCTCAGGATAGGGGAAGGAGGGTGATGGGGAAGGAATGAAAACAAGGGAATAGGGAACGGCACCTCATTTGCTAAAACTAAAAATTCCACGTAAAGGCTTGTGTCATGAAATAGGTAATTGAGAGGGGTTCTTACTGGTGAATGGGAGATGCAGCTAATGAGGCTTATGTCCCCATCCCTTCTATTCTGTCGAGAGAAACCCCACAAGCCTTTGGGGATTGGAGCCTGCCCAATCCTGCCCAGAGTTTTGGGTCATTTTGGTCTGTGACCTTTGGGCCTTTTCAAGTGTTTATCTCCAGTCCTTCATCTCATCCTGAATTAGAAGTGCATTGGCCTCTAGGGAAGTGGAGTAGGGTCAGTGTTTGATAGAACATTTGGTATTTTAAGTGTTTCAGGCATGCAGATAAAAAACGACCACAACACATGTGCTCCCCCCTCCCCCAAACCCAGTATTTTGAGCAGGGTTTCTGTTGCTTTGGGTTTATTAGGTTGTATTTGTTACCAGTAATCTATAGTCATTCAGCTTCAATTTTTTAAAAAGCCATTCTCACTTTTTACAGGGTGCTGGAGCAGCAGCTTACAATGAAAAATCAGGTAGGATCACCTCGTTCTCATTCTTGTTTCAGAAAATCTTTGCTCAGATCTTTCCACAGTGGAGAAAGGGGAATACAGAAGATTATCTTTCCCTCGAGTGCTCAGATGCATGACCACAGAGACCCAGAACATGCATCAGAGGCCTGTGACACCAGCAGTGTGTTCTCTTACTGCATCCATTGATGGTTCCTTTGTCCACAAGATGTGAAACCCTTCTGACCACAACCCTACAGCTGAAATTGGCTAGAAGGGGCGACCAACTCATTGCCCCTAGCTCAACAAGAGCTGTAAGAGCCAAATGGTACCTGCTTAATCCTAGGAGTGGCCCATTTGAGATTTTCAACCAAAGCTCAGGCCTGACTACTCTTTTGCTGCTTCTTTTTGGTAATTGAGGCCACCAGAGGTCTTCTTTCTAGGGGGCTCAGATTAGAAATGGAAGTTGAAGTAAAATATAAATAATCACAACATTTTGTTTATTTTATCATACACACTTTCTTTTAACATTTTACCATCTCCAAAATAAGGCTACCTCTCATCAGTTGATGGTGTGCCACAGTTTAATTGTCATCATTTTTCTTTTCTCAGAGGTATACAATAACAATGTCTTAGATTCCATGAAATACAGTGTCACAGGTTAGGTTCTCCAGGAAGCAGAAGCTGAGATGGAGTAGGAGTGCAAAAGGTTCACTGTGAAGAGAGGAGACCAGATTGGGCAGGTGGAGCCGTCAGACTGTAATGAAAACCTGAGCCTCTGCCAGCCTGAGATTGCCCACTAGAGGCGTCCCACATTGGCCATAAATAGCCTTGCTCAGCCCTTGATGGAGACCACACTGAGAATAGCATTACCTTGGCTGAGGGGCTAATAGCCAGAGGCTGTCGGCTAACCATATTACTCATTTCATAACCAAATTGAAGGGGAACTGAGCAGCAATCTTTTTGACTGCCACATATAGTAAATTTTTCATTAGGTTTAATTCCACCAAAACTGTGCCGTGAAACTAGAGTATCATAAAGAATTATTTACTGTAGCAGACACTGTCAGTGCTCTCCCATTTGCTGGTCCGATGTTCTCCCCACCCCTTCCCACCAAGAAGCAGCTTTGACCAATGACCAATAGAAGTTGGATAAATATCCTAGCTCCTATAATGACCCCTCCAGTGGTATAACTGTGAGGCACATGGCCACCAGTGGAGTTGAGCTTCATTTCCTTAGGAACACACCCTTTATTCCTTTCCTGTGTCTTACTTTGCCATCCTACTCTCCCCACCCCGAGTCCCTGCTGTTTTCTAGGATCACCTCTGAAATAAACTACTTACACACAAATTTTTGTCTCAAGGTCGCTTCTAAAAGACCCCAAACTAAGACACTGACAAAAGCAAAAAAGTTATGAATAAAGCCTCCACATATTTTTGACTCATAATTTAGTCCTTTCCAAACGTGTGCCTAAAGCATGAGTCTTCCCAAACTGACCATTTTTACATACATTAGAAATATTCATGAACCCCTATACACAGTTTTCTCATCATCTGTATCACAGTAACTATCACTTATGTAGTATTTATTATATGCCAGGCACTTTATAGGTGCCCTACGTTGAAAACTCTTGGATATCCTTGGTGTAGTTACATGGATAGGTGAGAAGGAGAATCAGGAAGGGGGCTAGAGGAAGTTCATCTCTCTTTTGCACATGGAAAATGCAGTCTCCTGGCATGAGGTGGAATTACAGCCGTCTCAAAGTAACCCTGGCTCATTTCTTTATTTTTTAATCTTCTCTCCTATTCCAGGGACTGATGCTCTTGGAGAAAACTATAGTTGGAAAATTCCCATTAATCACAGTGACTTCAGAATTTTAAAAAATAATGAGAGTCTGCTGTGTGAAGTCCTCCAGAATAAGTTTGGCTGTATCTCTACCCTGGTCTCTCCAGTCCTGGAAAGTAACACCAAGTCCCTGCGAGTCTTCAGTACAATGCTGACTCCTGAGTTAGAGTTATCTGTCTGGAAGGATGACCTCACCAGACATGCTGTTGATGCTGTGGTGAATGCAGCCAATGAAGAACTTCTACATGGGGGAGGCCTGGCTCTGGCCCTGGTGAAGGCTGGTGGCCTTGAAATCCAAGAGGAGAGCAGAAGATTTGTTGCCAAATTTGGTAAAATACCAGTTGGTGAGATAGCTGTCACGCAAGCAGGGAAGCTTCCCTGCACGTGGATTATCCATGCTGTTGGGCCTCGGTGGGTGGAATGGGATAGACAGGGATGTATCCATAAGCTGCAAAAGGCCATTGTAAGTATTCTGAATTATGTTGGTCGTGACCACAACATTAAGACAGTAGCGATTCCAGCTGTGAGCTCAGGGATTTTCCAATTCCCTCTGGATTTGTGTACACAGACCATTGTAAACACTATCAAGACTTATTTCCAAGAGAAGCAAGTGGCCAGTAATTTGAAAGAAATTCACCTGGTGAGCAATGAGGACCCTACTGTTGCTGCCTTTAAAACGGCTTCAAAACTCATCCTTGGGAAGAATAAACTAGGATCCTGGATGAATCAAGAAGCCACCACCCATCCTTTCAGTATTAGGGTCACGAACAACCTCATGCTCCAGATTGTCCAGGGCCACATTGAAATGCAGAACGTAAGTCTTCGTTTCTGTTCTCTTGCACTGCCAAAGAGGATCCCTGAATTGTTAATTTCCTATTAAGTGTTTTGACTATATACTATGCAACACTCTGTAGAAAGCATCTTGTTAGGGTTAAGAGTATAGTCTCCAGAGCTAGCCCATCTGAATTTGAATACCAGATTTGCCATGTGCTAACTGGGTGACCTGAAGTATGTTAACTTTGTCTTTTGGTCTTCAGTTTCCTCATCTGTAAAATAAGGATAATAATAGCACTTTATAGAGCTGGAATCGATACACATAAAATGCTTAGAATAGTGCTTGGCACATTAAAAATGTAATAATTATTGCTGTTGCTATTATTCTTAGGCTTTATGAGGAATTAGAACAATCTTTGATCCCAAGGAACTTAAAATCCATTATATTCTTTTTATGTAAAAAAGATTCTTTATTTGAAAAATCTCACTGGGGAGACAAACCATCTCGACATTTCTGAAGCAACTTATTAATAGTAAACAAAACTTTATTTAAGAGTATGTAAATTTGTGATGAGTGGAATATAGTAGACCAAGAAAGATTACTTCAGAAGATGTGAGTTTTGAATCTGATCTCAAGTTATGGTGGTATGAATTGGCAGGAGGGGAAGCTTTCTGGGTAGAGTAACTTGATCAGAGAGACACAGAGGAACTGACAGACAGATAATAATGGGCTTGAGTAGAGTCAGGAGATCCAGGTGGAGCTGTAAGTCACATTCTGTGAGTATATCTCTGTGCCAGGGGCTGTGGAGAGTGCAGCGTGTGACTTAGCACTTAGCTGGGGTTCACTGGGCACAAAGGTGAGTGTCCTGGCAGGGAGGGTAGGGAGTCAGGGTAACAGTGACCCTAGATGTTTCTGAGTTGGTGCAGTTCCCCTGCTAGGCAGAGAACACCTTGAGGATGAGGATCGCCTGGCAGGGAGGGTAGGGAGTCAGGGTAACAGTGACCCTAGATGTTTCTGAGTTGGTGCAGCTCCCCTGCTAGGCAGAGAACACCTTGAGGATGAGGATCATGGCTTGTTCATCTCTGTAGCTCCAGGGCCTGGTCTGGGCATGCATCTAGGTGTTCAGCAAATTAATGATAAATAAGAAGATGGGCCTGCAGGGAGCAGGAATTGCAGCAGAGAGAGAGAAAGAATATAAAGCTATATTCTTTTTTTTCTGGATCAGTGATGTCATACTTCTGACTCTCCTGTGGCCAAAAACAAAATAGATTTAATCATCTGTAAAAATACCACTTATTGCCATAAGACAATTAGAGAGAAAATTGAGGGGACCCCATGAAATGAAATATTTATTTGAGAAGTTGTTAATATACCAATTTAAAATTAAAGTGGAAACATCCTAATTGAATAACTTATCCCTTTAACTGAAATTTTATTGTATTTATACCTAATACAAAATATTTTATAGTATTTATGCCAGCAACATTAGAAGCCTTAAAATTTTTAAAGGGTGCCAATGCCCCAAAATTGCAATTTTTTTTTTTCCTTTTTGTCCTTTTTTGTGACCGGCAACAGATCACAACCCTCAGTGTCGCGCCCGTACCGGACCGGGACCGGCAACGGGATCGCAACCCTCGGTGTTGCTCCCACACCTCGCTCAGCCAGTGAGTGGCCGGTCTGTATGTGGGATCCGAACCCTCGGCGGGAGTGCCGCCGCACTTCCCAAGCGGCATACTGTAGCAGTGCGCCACCGGGCCGGCCCCCAAAATTGCAATTTTTGATTGCACTTTCAAAGTGAAGCATTCATGAACATCCATGAGAAATACTTAAGTTACCCCTAAAGGGAGCCAAAGCCATCGGATGATCAGGGGTATTTGGGCATGAGGGAAGGAAGGATACAACCTCCTTTAGCACAGTTCTAAGGGCTAATTAGGAGATGATATTACTTAAAATACAACCCATGTATATGTACAGTCTATTTCTGAAAAGATAGATGAAGAACTGGTAAAAGTGGTTGCCTGTAGGATGGGTGGGTAAATAGGGGATCTGGGACCCCACCAAGAGGAGGCCTATTTTCATTGAAGACATTTTTGTCTCATTTGGACTTTCTTTAACCATGTACTACTTACCTTAAAACATTAGGAGGTAGAAATTTCCTGAGAAATTTTATTTCCTGTCTATTTAAAACAAAACAAAGAACCCACACAGAAATAGCAAAAAGTGATGGTGGAGAATGAAACCATATATTGCTACAGCTTAAAACAAATCACAGGGAATGCTTAGATTCTAGAAATATGCGTGGTATAATCCAGCACAGGGCTAGCAGATATTTGCAATAAAAATGATATCATTTCTTTATATAATTTCTGAATAGAACAAATAGCTCATGGCAATCAAATGATCACTCTTTGGAAATTTCTACCCATTATTAAGTGAACTTTTTTGGATTTAGGATCTTCAAAAAGATTTTTTCAAAGCTCTTCAGGAAAATAAAGATTTAAATTAGTCACTTAAGAAGAAGGAATTTAACAGTGAATCTTGTCATTTCTTCCCTTTTCAGACAGATGTAATTGTTAATTCTGTAAACCCACCTGGTCTTAAAGTTGGACCTGTGTCAAAATCAATTCTACGACATGCAGGAGATGAATTGGAAAGAGAATTTGACAAAAATTATAAGCTGTTTCTAGGTTCCCAGTTGGTACTGGTCACGAAAGGATTTAAATTGCCCTGTAAATATATATACCATGTATTGTGGCAATCAAGCTACCCTAAACATCTGGTAAGTTCAAAATAAATTTATCTTTATGTAGCTCCGTAATCTATCCAGTCTTTGTTAAATTTGCATTGTTTCATTACATTTATGGAATATTGTCAAGTACCCCTGTAAATACCTGAAATACTGAACAAGTATAGTTGCCACAATTTATCTTAAGAAGTTTAATTTAAAATGTTACCTAATCCCTGTGCCTTGGGTTGAATGTCCCCCCAAAACTTAGTCCTCACTGTGACAGTATAAAGAGGGTGGGAAGTCCTATTACGGTAATCGAAAAGTGGGGCCTTGAAGTGATGATTAGATTGTAGGACCATGCCCTTGTGAATGGATTAAAAATGGTGGTCATGGGCATGTTTCTGAGGGATTTAAAAAGAGAATAGCACATGAGAAGTTTGCTCTCTCGGCTTCCACCATCTTGCAATGTGAGAAACCTGGGTCATTGTCGCCACCACCAAGACCCTCACCACATGTGTTCCCTGAACTTTGGACTTCCCAGCCTCCAAAACTGTAAGCGATAAACTTTGTTTCCTTTATAAATTACCCAGTTCCGTGTATTTTGTTATAAGCAACAGAAATGAACTAATACAGTATGTCTATTTCAAGTGGGTATACTGCAAATGGGCACAGAAACATCAGAGCACCCTCAGTCTGTACACCTGTTCATCTCATTACACCAGAGACCTTGTAAGCCTTTTCCTAAGAAGGTGGGGGATTCAGCTTCTCCATATTTCTTTCCACGTGTTAAATCCCAGGATGAGTTGGCATTTCCCTTCCAGCACCATTCCAGTCAAATCTGTTACCTGTGGTGTCTTCCCACTCGTGCCTGCAGTGGAGATTGGCTCTCTAGCTGACTCTTCACCTGAGGCACATAAAATATAAGCATTAAAGAACAGGGGGAACCCACTCAGATGTGGAAAGAGGAAAGTCAGTCCCCTTCTCTGCCCTTGTCTTTTTTCTTCACCATTTCTTGTCCTCTCTTGGCTAGAGAGCTCTCTAATCCCAAATTGGCCCTCCAGTCACTCTCTATCCCTCAGTTTTCCAAGGTCCTTCCACAGAAAAATCCTTCCAATATTCGTATTCAATTTGATGTTGAAAAGTTGATGGAAGTTTAAGTCTGCCAAAAATATTAGAACTTCTCCAGGAGAACTTATATGATAGATCTTAATGACATTGAATAAATGCTTTCTTATTTTAATCTCTGTCCCCTTTCTAAACTTTCAAGAGCTCTGTATGTTGACCTGGAAGTGGCAGGTGAGTAGGGATAAACTGATGGTTGACTCTCTGAACTTGGGAGATGAGCAAGGCCACATAAACTGGTAGGAATCACAATCCCACTGTCCTGAATAGCACAAAATGGGCCACTCAGTTACTTCAGTTCCTCAGCCCTTTCATTCTTCATCATCTACCTGATAGCTCTCGTGGGTTCCCTATGGAGTGAGACCTCTCTGCCTGCTGAGGAAGCATGGACGTGACTGAGGGAGAGTGGAAGTTGGCATTGTAAAATATAGACACTTCCCCTTCAAGGGGAAAGTGAAGTCTTATTTTTAACTCAAAGTCTGATCTTAAATTTGTATTTCTCCTACAGATATTGAGAAATGCAGTGAAGAAGTGTTTGGAAAAATGTATTGAGCTAAATGTAACTTCCATATCCTTTCCTGCCCTTGGGACTGGATGCATTAACATAGACAAGGATACAGCAGCAGATATTATGTTTGATGAAGTTTTAACATTTGCCAAAGACAATTCGAAAAAACACTTAGTCATAAAGTTTGTGATTTTTCCACAAGAACCGGAAATATATAAGGTAAGTTAGTATCTTAGAAATACAGTTTGTTCATTCATTCATCCAACATCTGTTTATTATCTCCAATGTAAGACACGGGGCTAGGTGCTGTACAGTGTGGTGGTATTCTAACTTAGTGAAATTTAATTTTTATAATTTGCCCACCTCTGCCCTCGTAAAGAATTTCATTATAGAAGCCATATTTACTCCACTGCCTAGCTTCTCTCTTTTCATTTGCGGGCATTTATTTTTCCCTCTGCTCCTAAAAAGTAAGCAACCTCCTAGTTTCTGCGTTGGGTCCTCTGCTCCTCTCTCTCCTCTCTTTCTCCAAAAACACAACCATTCTTAGGACTTCTGCCATAACTTTTGTAAATTCCTGTCTTCTGAACCAACTTCAGACCTGCATCTCCAATCCTCTCATTACCACTTGGATACCTGACTGTCATCTCAAATCCAACATATTTAAAACAAATTCTCTGTCTTCTCCTCTTCATTCAATCAATCAATCAGTCAGTCAATCAATTTCCCCTCTAAAATCCCCATCAATCTCAGCTTTGCCTTTTACTGGCTGTGTGACTTTGGGCAGGTTGGTTTACTTATCTGTGCTTCACTTTTCTCATCTTTAAAATGGGAACAGTAACTATCATCTTATGGAGCTGTTGTGAAGATTAAATTAGTTAATATATGTTTAAAACACTTAGAACAATACCTGGTACACAGTAAGCCCTCCATGAAGGTTAGCTGTTATTATATCAGCTGCAATGAGCTGTAGTTCACTGCGTACTGAGTTATTACTAAATCAAGTGAATTGTTCCTCTTTTCTTTCCAATGATAAGGTCTTTGACAGCAGGGGTGTGTCTGGCTACTTTTGCCATACCCCTGTACTACCATCCTCAAATTCAGTCCGTTCTTTATTAACTCATCTGTAGGTGACCTCAGAGGGAAATCAGTGGTGTTCTAACACAAAATGGAGGGACATGTGTATAGGGTACTATGTCTGGGTGCAGAAATCTGCATGTCCAGCTTCTTTAGTTTTCACTTCATCTCAGCTTTTTGTTTTAGAGTGGACAGATCAAGCTGAGTTCCTAATATGTTAATAAGTCTCTGATATATTCAGCAGAATTAGTATATGTTGCTGTGCTTTTCTGCCCTTAAAGTGCCAACCATCTCTTTGCTTTATCCTTGCTTAGCTGGCATTTTCAAAAAAGACAATAATGATGTTAAGGAAGAATAAAAAGAAAATGAAATAAGATACAGCACCTTAAGATAGGTTTTCAAGACATAGGATTCTGATTCTGCCAACAGCAACATCCAGCTGCTAGTGATACTTGCTCAGTGCCTGGCAGAGTGGCTGCAAATGTTAGCTCTCTGCTGCTCGTCCTCCTACCTCGTGGCCTGCTCCATGTATGTGGTTACCATTTCATCTCTCCCTACAAGGAAATGAATTTATACTTGTTCCAGCTTGCTCTTTCCTGGAACAAGTTTAAAAATCTTTATTCTGCTGCCCGACTAGAAAGGGAGATGTGTAGCGTTTGCTCATTTCCATGGCTGCTTTCAAGATGTCAGTGTGGCATCACTGAAGGCGGAGTTGGAAGAGATGTTCACAGTGGGCTCTCGTGATCCAACATAAGCCAACTCCAGTACACCACTGTGTGTCATCCACAGCTAACTGGCAAGAGGATGGTGAATGACCCAATGAAGGAGCTCACCTTCTTGAGAAAATAAATTATCCTGTCTTTTGAATAAAGTTCACCAGTTCTCCCCAAGCAAACGACAGTCACTGGACCCAGATAGGTGCCATGACCAAAGCATATCCCTGAACTGGCTATTTGTTGTTGTTGTTGTTGTTGTTGTTTTTAATATCATTTTATGCTTGTTTGGTTTTTTTTGGTGGCTGGCTGGTATGGGGATCTTAACCCTTGACCTTGGTGTAACAAGGCTGTGCTCTAACCAGCTGAGCTAACCCGCCAGCCCCTTCATATGGCTATGAAGCACCATATCCTTACAAGAGGAATCAACCATGTCTAGAAAAGAAGGTTCATTCTCTCCATCATAGAAACAAAAAGTACACAGCAGTTCTAGAAAAGTGGAAAGATCAACCACAGTCTGAGGGCTCCCTTAGGGGCTAATAATAGAAATAGCTATCATGTATTGCATCTGCTGGGCACTGTACTAACAAGAAGCTGTCTCATTTCATTCTCCCTTCATCCTGTGATGAAGCCACTGTTGTCATTTCCATTTCAGAAATGGGAAAATATAACCCAGAGGTTAATATGCACACAGCCAGTCAAGTGGCCAGACCAAGATTCCAACCTGGGTCTGTCTATGCCCCTAAAGCCTGTGTTCTGAACCATTAAACAAAACACAGAAAAAATATTTCCTTTTTTTCTGGTAGGCTGGTACAGGGATCCAAACCTTGACCTTAGTGTTACAAGGCTGTGCTCTAACCAGCTGAGCTAACCCGCCAGCCCCTTCATATGGCTATGAAGCACCATATCCTTACAAGAGGAATCAACCATGTCTAGAAAAGAAGGTTCATTCTCTCCATCATAGAAACAAAAAGTACACAGCAGTTCTAGAAAAGTGGAAAGATCAACCACAGTCTGAGGGCTCCCTTAGGGGCTAATAATAGAAATAGCTGTCATGTATTGCATCTGCTGGGCACTGTACTAANTAGGTGCCATGACCAAAGCATATCCCTGAACTGGCTATTTGTTGTTGTTGTTGTTGTTGTTTTTAATATCATTTTATGCTTGTTTGCTTTTTTTTGGTGGCTGGCTGGTATGGGGATCTTAACCCTTGACCTTGGTGTAACAAGGCTGTGCTCTAACCAGCTGAGCTAACCCGCCAGCCCCTTCATATGGCTATGAAGCACCATATCCTTACAAGAGGAATCAACCATGTCTAGAAAAGAAGGTTCATTCTCTCCATCATAGAAACAAAAAGTACACAGCAGTTCTAGAAAAGTGGAAAGATCAACCACAGTCTGAGGGCTCCCTTAGGGGCTAATAATAGAAATAGCTATCATGTATTGCATCTGCTGGGCACTGTACTAACAAGAAGCTGTCTCATTTCATTCTCCCTTCATCCTGTGATGAAGCCACTGTTGTTATTTCCATTTCAGAAATGGGAAAATATAACCCAGAGGTTAATATGCACACAGCCAGTCAAGTGGCCAGACCAAGATTCCAACCTGGGTCTGTCTATGCCCCTAAAGCCTGTGTTCTGAACCATTAAACAAAACACAGAAAAAATATTTCCTTTTTTTCTGGTTGGCTGGTACAGGGATGCAAACCTTGACCTTAGTGTTTCAAGGCTGTGCTCTAAGCAACTGAGCTAACCAGCTAACCCAAAATAACTTGAGAAATGATACATCTTTCAGTTCTGTAACTCAAAGGAGAGAATTATCTTACATAGTAACTTACATTATGTGGTGAGTATTGACCATTCCTTCAGGCTTTTTCAACATTAATACTGTATTATATCCACATGAAGGTATGATGTGTGTGCATGCATATGAACACCCCTCTGTTCTAACAAGCACATCTTTTCTTCCTAAATAAGTCTTGCAATGAGAGAGGTGGGTACAGAAAGGTCAAAGGGCAGCTTACATAAGTCCTCACAAAATGGATTTGTCAGACATCCAGAGTTGACCTGACTCCGGAAGACCAACCTACACGAAATGTATAGTAAAGTGATATTTATATTCATACTCATATTTTCCAATTCAGAATTGACAGTGAGTAAATGATTCTCCAGCTGACTGGAGTACTTGTGTTCACCAGTATTTCATGATGGTAAGGGTCCTGGGTGGAGTTGAGTATAAAAGGGGATGGATTGCTATTTAACAAATATTTGTTATATATCTACCTTGTGCCAGGCATTATGTCTCAGAATAAGGAACACCTTCTCTAGGACACATTACTGACATCTCTCAGATGAGATGTTGGTCACTCATGGACAGAGATGGAAAAACACTGCAAAATTCTTACCATTTGGGTCCACTTTTTCAAACTCCTTGGAGACTACCTGCTTGTTATCCACACGTTTTGTCTTCAGTGTTATTGCTACTGATTTACAGTTTTTTTTTCCACATTCAACTCAAATGCCTGCTTAATGATTTCTAACCTTGTAACACATCTTGTCTTTTAAAGTGACTTCTGGAAACAGCTGATTTTTATCCATTATGTATGACAGTTCTTATTAGTTTATTTATCAGCAGATAATGTTATCTCATTTGTTTTATTTCCAAGTTCTTGGATATGCAGGGTAGGGAATTATCCTGTCATGACCTCTCCACGTACTAAATATGGTAGGAAGATCGAGCACTTTTTGCTCTGGAAATATCAGCTGCAAATGCAATTTGTGAAGAAAATATCCTGTTGTTAAAGTTCAAGTGCAAAGCAAAATCTAGTCTTTACCTCATTAATTACTGTCTTTTCAACGAAGTAATTATATATGCTCCTTAACTTACGATGGGGTTATGTCCCAATAACCCCATCATAAGTTGAAAATATCCTAAGCTGAATATACATTCAGTACACCTAACCTACTAAATATCATAGCTTAGCCTAGCCTAACTTAAATGTGCTCAGAACCTTACATTAGCCTACAATTGGGGGAAAATCATCTACTACAAAGCCTATTTTACAATAAAGTATCGAATATCTCATGTGATTTATTGAATACAGTATACTGTAGTGTACAGTATCAGTTGTTTACCCTTGTGGTTGCACGGCTGACTGGGAGGTGTGGCTTGCTGCCACTGCCCCACATCAGGAGAGAGGACAGTACTGCTTATCAACAGAATGGGGAAAGACTGAAATTCAAAATTCCAATTGCAAGTTTCTATTGAATGTATCAGTCAGGGACTGTTTGTACTGCCAGTTGTATCAACTGTGAACAAAGAAGAGAAGTGCATGTGGTGGTTCCAAACTCTAGGAGAGATGTGTTATTTCCAATAGACACTATGTTAAAGGATTTGAATGGCCATATGCACAAATCTTTGTCTATAGACTTTCGTATAATAATTACAATGGCTAACATATACAGAATGCTTACTATGTGCCAGGTACAATTTTAAGCACTTTATAGGAACTAACTCATAAAAACAGATAATTTATTCAGTCTACAAAGTTTGGTGTGTGTATATCTTTTTAAAATGAATTTGTGTTTTATTAATTACAAGAGCATCTTGCCTATATTTGTCTTCTTTAGTGACATATCCACAGGTTTAGTTCAGTGCCTAACATGCAATAGTCAGGGCATTAATATCTGTTGAATGAATGAAGATTATATTTTGCCTTGAAATATAGTGTTCTTTTTGTAAATATCATATTTTTTTTCTTTTTTCCTATACTTGTTTCCCCTACATAGTCTAATAGATTGTGATGCTCTAC